>NW_025788236.1:0-56889 GCF_021130785.1 Homalodisca vitripennis
CTGCTATAGAATAGCAAATATATAACAAAAATAGCACTATATAATTCTTGCAATCAGATAAAGAAACACAGTACAGTGATCCTGAACATATGTTTTTATAATTTGAGAGGGATTATTATATTTTATATGTTTTTATAGTTGTTTTATTAAGATTATTTTTTAATTATATTTCCCACTTAATCATCTCATGATCATGAATTCTCTCTAAAAAAAAAACAAAACACGTAAAAGAGTACTGTGCAAATACTTTGAAATGTATTATTTCAAAATGCTTTAAAAATCGTTAATAATATTTTGAATACATGTAAAAATTTACGTACTTTACATTAATAACCTACCTTTATACATATGTCAATACTGACCAATTTTTATTAACAAAGTTTAAAAATAAAAAGCAATTTTTTTTAATTTATAAATAAAAAAATCCTGCAATACATGAGCTTAATATATATTTTAGTTTGTTAATGTTTATGCACAGAAACTTCAATTAATAAATTTGAAAAACCAAAACAATTTTGTAGTGGACCAATTACGCCAGAGTGGTATCTGAGAGTAATCTAAATTAAATCTAGCAGTATGTTGGGAGTGTCATATCTATACTGTAGTATTCCTTGTTAAGGAAATTTAATTTAAAACTTAGACATAGGTTAAATAAGTTTATTTAATTTAAAATATTGCCTTAATTTTCTTACATTATAAAAGTAATTACAGTGCACATATATATGTATGTAAGTAATTACATATATAATATTAAAATGTAAAAATCTTTTTAAATATTACTCTGATGCAGTTTTTAAGAAATATTCCCAATGAACTTTCGCTGAACTATGCTTTTGAACTAATGTCCTAATTCCAGCTCTAAACGTAAAAAAGTAATATCAATAATTTTTAGTTTATTAAAAAGAAACTTGTAGATTTCATATTTAATGCTATTTTAGCTGTATTTTGTTTTCAAATAATAAGTATTACATATAAAAGACAATGCTACTATTCTAATCAAGTAGATTAGAATGGCCATGAATATAAACATATTGACGCATTTTCTTCATCGTAGTAAGAAAGTAAACTCAATATTAGTGTTAGAAATATAATGCACTTGAAGCAGCACTAGTCATACACGTGTAAGACCTACTTAATTCTGTGCAAACGAGCGGGAAACTATTATTAGTGCAGATTTAAAAAGTAATGTATTCTAATCTTTACTTTATATTTAAAAACTATTATAAAACCTACGTTAGTTGTCTTTAAAAAAATGTAGGGTTCTTAGTGGTGTTTATGTATGTGCATTTACTTGATAGTAAAAAGGCCAAAGCAGCAATGGAGCAAAAATGCTAATATTGAATTAAATTACATTCAAAAGTATTAAAAAATTTTGTCTATGTTAGGAAGAAGGTAAACTCAACATTAGCGTCTTAAATGAATTTCGTTGAATCCAAAGCCCTAGTACATGTCGAAAACCACGGAAATTGCGTGCAAAGGCGAGGGTAACTGCTAGTTATATTATAATCTAACACAACCTACGAGTAATAAAGCCCCATTGTCAAGACGATACAGTATAAGAAATTTACTTTTGAGGATTCCGTTGAAGATATTCATGAGGCATTATTTTATTGGGCTGTAAAAAACACACACACCTGCAGGTACTGGGACACAGAAAATCCCAATGTTCTCCTGCACCCAATTCCTCAAAAAGGGGATTGCGTGGCTCAAGTTTATTTTTGGAATCACATTTCAGGACGATTTATTTACTTGCCATTTTTTATTTTAATTTAATTTATTATTTTTTTAATTTTATTGAAGAAAAACTGCATTTTTAAATTATACAAAAACAAATTTCTCCACAATAACTACTGTTACTAAAGAAAATACTGTAAGCGTGAATTTGATGAAAATATCGTTCGCTGCCAGCAGGATAATGCGCCAGCACATTTTCTCTGTGCCGTATGTCGTACTCATCTCAACTACGTAATCATTTTATTGGTAGGCTTATTTGATTGGATGCATCTAATAGAATGGTATGCTTGGTGTAACGACTTCGATTGTAGATAGTAATATTCCAGAATATTAAAAATTTTATATTATCAATGAGCCATCCAAGACGATATAAATTTTTCTAGTAAGCTCCGAGTGAATATTCAGTACAGTTTTATTACTAAATTGTTAACTATTAAGTATTATATGGTTTGTCTAAAATAAAAATCACAGTTCTGTATAAAAATAATGGATTTATTTTTACACTGGCAAAGTTTCAGAATTTTCATCACTCTATTTTCCCCAAAGAATTGACAAACCGTTAAGTAATTTTTCAAAGTTCCTTTTGCAGGAAATCAAAATATTAATCAAATATATCAAACTAAAAATCAGAGTTCTCTACTGAAATAAAATAATAAGGTTTTCAAATAAAAATTTGATACCACTAGGAAATAAATTTTTAAAAAATTGTTCAATTTAAGTTCACTTAAAATTTTAAATAAAAAATTAAACTTCTCTTTTCACTAGCTGTAATTAAACACTTTTGAATTAACAATCACTTACAGTATCATCCGGTCTCACAGACTTGAGTGTGGTTTTTTGTTGTTTTTGGGTTATTCTTGTTTTTTAGTTCAGATTTAAACACAAAATATATTTACAATTATTCCCTGTTGATAAAAAAACTAAAATTCAAATTTTTTAAATTTTTATAATTGCAAAAAAAATTAAAATGTTATAATTTGGGGAATTTAGGATAGAAAATAATATTCTAGAATACTGGTATAGTATAAATCTGTATTTACAAGTATCAGAAATACACATAAATTTTTACCAAAGCAATTAAAACTTAAAAAAGGCATAAGTACATACAAAAAAAGTATCCACAGATTTTAGATATTTTTAACACATGAAATGCACAACTTTCTGCTGCACTCCAAACAGATGGGGTTGTTCGCATTTGATACATTTGTAATTGGTTTTTCTTTCCTTAGCAGCTGGGCACTTGGAACATGTCTTCCGTTTTTTCCAGTTTGTCACTAGGAACACATTCATTACGATTTGCAACTTTTGTTTCTCCAACGTACTCCGTGATGACGCGTCTAATGACTCTTGGCAATCTTTGAATTTCTAGGCGTCTTGTCATGTGAGGCTTTATAAGCTTTAAGGTCAGACGTTTTTATGAATTCAAATCTTGTAATGAGTGGATTGTTACCTAAGGCTATTGCTCTTGCAGTAGGTCCGGGTAATGGTCTCCTCAAAATGTTATGTTGAGGTGTTCTGCGCTGCTTGGGTGGCTCCTTTCTGCACCATACGCCTACCATCTTTCCCCCCAAAAACGTCATCTTCAGATTCCTGAACCAAATAATTTTCGACACACTATAGTGGATGTCTCTTAATCTTCCATTTGGGGTTCATCAACAGCAAAAACTATCATCACTTTCACTTTGATTTAGTTCGTTATCAGACACTACATAGTTTGGATCTTCATCCGAATCGTCAACAGGTTCATCGTCACTATCATCCCCTTCAACGTTATGTAGGAGTTGTAAAAGTCGCTCGTTAAATCTTCCATCGTTTACTCTTAAAATTTCTGAGTCACTTATGAATATAACAAGTTATAATAAAACGTAAAAACTAATATATACAAACACGTAATAACTATTCACACTTTAACCGTATCACCCGGTATGACAGACCGGTAGAATAGTTACAGTAACCATATCGTCCGGTACAGTAGACCGTAAGCGTTCACAAAATAACTGGACTGATTCAAGGTCAAACGCCCTAGAAAAACTAAAACCAATCAAAAACGGCTCAGAGAGAGACCGGTTGACAGCTACTGAGCGTGGAGGGGGCAACCGAACACCAGTAGTGCCAATTTCAGGAACATGAAATTCCAACTCCGGTCTCACAGACCGGCGATACGTAAAAGTGTTAACTTTCAAGCCTTTGCAATTCAGATACAACTCTCTCAAACAATAATTAATGCTCAATTAATTTCCAATGGATAATTCATAATAAAACAGTTCCAATTAAATATTAATAAATTATTACATTTCCGAATTTCAATTAAAGTTATTAAAAAGTTGAATTTTAATTCACTTTTCTTGCAAGTTTGATCCAGATGTAACTTGTATTATTCAATTGTGCTCCATTGTTCATCAAGAATCAGTTATTTAGATTGCTCTTTAGTTTCTATGAATTTAATTTTTTCCTATAAAAAAGACAAAATTATTTTTTAATATCAGAATTTGAAGTCTATTTCAATAAAACGTATAGTAAATTTAGTGTTTACCTCAAAATCCCTCACGGAAAAAAATTTTGACCCACGGCGCACTGCAATCAACTTAATTCACGATAATTACTAAAAGGGCGAAAATTATGACCTGGCGCTTCTATACTTGCCCTTCCAACCAATTCTGATGGACATCCGCGGTGTTCTCTCATTGGCCCAGCTGTATCCAACTAAGAGAACAATAGCCGTAACAAGACAAGTACTGATCAATTGAATGCAGTGAACAATTTAAAACTACCAGTACTAACTTTGCCAAAGAATTACATATTCGTTTTTATCCTAACTTCTCACAATCTAATTTAAAATTAAATCCCAATATTCCTGTAAAACAATTTTCATTTAACTTAAGTTTTAATTAAAAAATTAACCAACGTAGCTTTAAAAAAGCTACACGTGGTCTCCGGAACTTGCAGTCATGGTCTTTTTTTCTTTAGGGTCAGATTAAATCTATAATTTATAAAACACCAGTAGAAAACGAAGATTTCAGAAACAGGATTGATAGAGATTAATATTCCTAATCCTTATTTATATATTTTAATTAAACTTGTTTAGAAAGAATTCTATTTCGAACTTTTTCATACGATATAGGAGTTTATTCTACGCTTGTATCACTATTACATATTAGGAAGGACTTCAATTTGAACTTTTGATTTAACTTTAAAACGTAGAGAATTTATATTATAAATATTGTTTATAGTATATGTGGCTATTATTTTGTATAGTAAAGAGATAGCGATCTCTGTTTTTCGAATATTTTTTAAAAGTCTTTTGGCTTTTCAGAATGAGGTATGAACGAAAATGGATTTTTTTCCGGACGTTTCCTTCATAATCCTTCCATCGTCAAAATAACCTTCAAACAAAGTACATTAAGTAAGAATTAGTATATCTCTTTGCCTAAATATTAGAAGGAAATAGATTGGAGTGGTCCTGACTTTTATTCACCCTTATTAAAGTTATATGAAAATATGACAGAGAAGTATTTATGTACTTAAACCTAAGGATCTCTTTCGATTAAGAGCATGGCCACGCCATCTTACCAGCAAATTTATTCTGTACGCGTCCTGGCTCCACTTGTTAGTTGTAATATTAATGGGACTTAAAACGCATCCTATGTTGGCTCATGCTGATGACCACACTAGGTGCAACTTGTACTTGCACAGGTACTTGCCTTAATTTCACTGGTCAAACACTCCTTTCTATGTATATAACTTTGCATGTAGTTATTGAATGAAGCACAAACAAATCGTCAAATGGCGCATCAAACCATTCTTTAAAAAATGCACATCATCGTTCCTTTTAATTCCCTTCATAGAATGGAAATGTCCTTAATTAGATAAATTGAATTGCTAATACAGCATGTGTGAAGGCTTGTAGTAATAATTTTCTGTTTTATATTTTTATTTACAGCAGTGTGTAGAGTTAGTTTGTAAAATTTTTATTAAATGAGAATCTGAAGTAGAATAAATAATTAGTGGGATATAATAAATATAATTGTAGAAAAAAGCGAAGGAGACAAAAATAATTAGTGCAAAAATAAATAAAAATTTGATAATTACTTATTGAAAAACTGATTTCTATATTTTTAGTTTGAAGAGGAGAATTTACAATTCTGTCATTCAGTTTTCAGTTAGTCTATCTTGGTTTGTAGTCAACAGAGATTTTATTTGGCATTTTTTTACTAACAATAAAACTAAAACTCCTCGAATTTTTTAAATCAAATTCCAAAGAGAATGAGAATCAAACAATTTGAAATTTTATACAACTATTAAAATAATTGCAATATACAATATGTGCTAAATAAAATGGTTTTTTTTTTCGGCAAAATGATTAAATCCTAAATATTTGTAGCAAAGATATTTTAATTATATTAATTTCATTTAATAGGAAGGTTGAGTTCTCATTCCCATTATACTTATCATACAAAACTTTTCTTTATAGTACCTCTTCTTGGTCAAAATTCTGAAAACGTTTTATGATAAAAGTAGAATTCTTTCTTTAACAAGTTTTAATTAAAATATATAAATAAGGATTAGGAATATTAATCTCTATCAAAAACATGTTTTTCTTTTACGAGAAATATGTATTTTACAAGCTTTATTTTTACAGGAACTCTAAACTTTTATAGTACCTAGAATTTTCCTATAAATTACTAAAAAAAAACTAACTTTATCTAGTAGGAAAATAGTCCTTGCTAAGTTGAAAAAAAGTTTTGCTTGCATCTGGCGTTAACAAAGAGTAGTACAGTGAACAAGGAGTCACATTACTAATATTATTTTATATTTTACATTACAAAGGATATATATAATTTTTTAAGATGTAGCAAATATTTATTTTTTATGTTTGCATTGCTAAAAAAGGTACAAAAATAATTTAGTGAATGTGCTTGATTATTTATTAACTATTTTTTTACTTATGAACGAACCTCTAAACAGGCTTAGTGTTAGAGACCCTAAATATTTAGCGAGGAATTTGAGATTAATGGAATTTTTAATTTAACTTCCTGTCTACATTTTGAAAATTTAATTAATGTTTTATATTTTATTTTATTTTTAAGGTCAGACCTGGTTTCTAAATTATTATTCTATGAAAAACCACTATATATTTTAGAAAAATATTGTTATTGTTATTATTAATTTTTATATACAAATGAGTACTTTGTGTTATTCTTAATAATAAAATAAGATTAATACAATGAGTGAGATTTTATAATGGTAAATTCCACTTTACTAGGTCCCACGAAAAAAAGGTAATACACTTATCAATAAGATTAAAAACTGTTTTGAACAGGCACATGAAATGTCAGCAGTAATTTTCACTACACTCTGGTTTACAAACGATCTCCCCATTATAGTTTCATACATTACGTTTTTATAACCCCGCTATTATAGAGAAAGATACCGTCGTTAATTTCCATTAGTGTGCCATAACGCTGGAGGCGCGCAATATAAGTCTTAATAATAGTAGTTGTTATCTTTTAGTAACTTTCTTTAGTAATAAAATATTTCTCTGTTGGTAAGTTTTGTAAAAACTTAATAATATTCTGTAAAACTTCCACAATATATCGTATTTACGATTATCGGTTGATGCATGTAGACAATTCTTTTTAGTGCTACAAATAAATAAAAAATAGAATAATTCTTGAATGGCGTGTTCAAATGTTACAATCTATAGTCTAATAATTTATAGTGATTTTATGTATGTTTTAACATTTTGTTTCTATGGTTATGCAGTAATTTTCAGACTAACGTCAAAAATATAAAACGTAAATAAACTTATAATATTTTTTCTTAAGTTAATAACTGATATGATGGCTAGCAGTATAGAGCATGCAAAGGATATATGGTATATAAACAAATAAAAAAGTTTTTAACGTTAATTTATCATGATAACATATTCACTGCGGCTGCATACTGTGACAGAAATTACTCTCCATAAAATTCTGCACGTTAACAAATCTGCCGCTGTTAACATGTTAAATGCTTTACATTAACTGTCCAGCTATAATACGTTGCAGTTAATTTTCAGTCTTGTTAAAATATATGTAAAATCGATTTCAAAATTTTGAGAAATATAAAAAACAAAAAACTGTACCAAACTAGAACTGAGACTAGTTCCTTTCAGATTGTACTCAGAATATCAAGTAATCATTTTTAATGTAATATAATTTTTAAACTAAAAACGATATTGGGCCTAGTTGCTATTATTTTATAATTAAAAATAAATTTGAAGTTACTTTATATTATCTGATAGTTACTCTAGTTAGCTTTAACCTTAATCTTTCGATAAAATTCCCGTAGTTAGTAATTATTCACACAAATACAACATGATTCCAGACCATACAAGACCATAACAGGTAAAAATACGACAAATTATATTGTCTTGGAATCGCAATCGCACAATTTTCCACTAACAAGTTATTTATCTTTCTGAAGTTTTATTATTTGTGGAGGCTTTATATATTTTCCAGTTAGTGTCCTACACACCATCTCTCTCGACTAAGCCTACACTTGTCAACAGTCACATGGCAGTCTTTTAGACTGACACTCGCAATCCTCATTTAATAGAAAGTCAGCTCTTGTTTCTAATATATATACAACCGCATGTGTAACTGACTGACTGACTCACGTATACTAATTCTAACCTACTTCCAGATGAGTTTAGAGGACTTGAAATTTGGTACACAGATAGCTTTCCACGTGTAACCACCAGGAAAATCCCGAAAAGTGAGAATTTTTTCATTTTTCAACCCCTCAAAAAAATTCCCAAAAAATCGCGCATTCTTCACCCCTGCAGGCATTTTTGTAAGCCCGATAAGCGGGCGAACCGTTGGAGCTAGCTCGGATCTGACGGAAAATTCATGGTCAGGAATGAAGTGAACTACAAAAAAGGTCTAATGACTTTTTGCTCTATCTTCCATGGTTTAAGCGACAAAACGCTCGAACATTTGAAATTCCAGAGATTTTTTCGATAAAAATAATGTTTCAATCCCGATAGCGGCCGAAACCGTTGGTCGTAGCTCAAATCTGATTGACCCATCAAATTAGCAAATTGCGCGATCTACAGAAAAGGTCCAGTAATCTTTTGCCCTATCTCGATTGGTTTTGGCCGAAAAACGTGATTATGTACAATATTTTGTTGTAACTTTTACGCGAAACTTTTGTTTTTGGGATAGCGGCGAAACCATTGGGTCGGAGGTCAAAATAAGACTAACGTTTTATTTAGGAAATAAGATGACCTACAAAAAAGGTCCAGTGACTTTTTTACTATATTTCCCTTAGTTTGACCGCAAAACGCGATTAAGTGAAAATATTGGACATTTTTCGCCTAAAAATTTACATTCCGGGCTTGATAGCGGCTAAACGTTGGTCCGTAACTCAAAACAAATTTTAAACGGGATTTAGGAAATCACGTGATCTACAGAAAAGGTTCAGTGACTTCGGGAGTTGGCTGAGCGTTAGCTAAGCGTCAATAGTAGATAGGGACAGAGGAATATTTATTATGTTCACAGACACAATACCCTCTAAAAAAGGCCCAAGTGTGTCATTAACCCCCGGTAATATTAACCCCCCCCCCGGGGATTTCCTGGTATGACCTGATAACCTCCTGTACATTCAACCCCCTGATGTGTTTAACCCCCCCTGGTAACATTAAACCCCCCCAGGGAAATTTCCTGCCATGACCTCATGTCCGAATTTTTTACCAGTCACCAAATCTCTTAACCCCCCCCCTGGGAAGATCCTGGTATGACCAGATAACCCCCTGGAGACTTATCCCCCGGTAACGTTAACCCCCCCTGGGAATTTGTTTCATATGACCAGACAATATCCTGACGAAATTAAACCCCCTTCTTGTCTTAACCTCCTTAACATTAAATCACGCACCCAGGAATTTCTCCTCGCCTTGACTAGATAGTCTCCTGGTGATATTAAAACCCCCCGTTCGACTTAAAATACTGCCTTGAGGTTCGGTTTTTATTATGTTTATACTAAACAATTCAAGATAGCTGACACCTGCAGACTTTTCTCCCGAGCTCTCATTTCTGGCTAAACCATAGGTCGTAGATCAGATTCTGAGGGCACAATCGAAAGAGAAAATTAAATTTTCGACAAGAAAGGTCCAGTCACTTTTTTCTCGTATCTAACGGTTATCTAATCTAAATACTTATACACAGCCGCAATGTGTAACTGACTGACTGACATATAGATACAAATTCTAAACATAGTTTCTAGAAGTGCTGGAAACTTGAAATTTTGGCACGCAGGTACCTTTCACAATAATGACCCGAGGAAAAGTCTGAAAACCGGACTTTTTTACTTTTAAACCCCTAAAAAAAATTCTTCAAAAATAGCGCATTCTTTACCCCCCTGCAGGCATTTCTTGTAAGCCTGATAGCGGGTGAACCGTTGGAGCTAGCTTCAATCTGACGAAAAATCGTTAGTCCAGGAATGAAATGAACTACAAAAAAGGTCCAGTGACTTTTTGTCCTATCTCGTGTGGTTAAGCGACAAAACGCGGAAATGTTTGACATTCCAGAGATTTTTTTGCTTAAAATAAAGTTTTTGAGCCTGATAGTGGCCGAACGGTAGGTCGTAGCTCAAATCTGATTGACCCATCAAATTAGCAAATTGCGCGATCTACAGAAAAGGTCCAGTAACTTTTTGCTCTATCTCCAGTGAGTTCGGTTCGGCCGAAAAACGTGATTATGTGCAATTGTTTTAAAAATTTTTACGTGAAACTAAACTTTTGTTTTCGGGCTCGATAGTGGCGAAACCATTGGTCGGAGGTCGAAAATAAGACAGACGTTGGAGTTAGGAAATGAGGTAATCTACAAAAATGTGCCAGTAACTCTTTACTCTATCTCCATTGGTTTGGGCCGCAAAACGTGATTAATGAAAATATTTGGAAATTTTCGCCTAAAAATTTACCTTTCGGCTCGATAGCGGCTAAACGGTTTGGTCGTAGCTCAAAACAAATTTTTAAAAGGATTTAAGAAATTGCGTAATCTACAAAAAATGTTCAGTAACATTTTGCCCTATCCTCAACGGTTTGGCTGCATAACGCGTTTTAAAGTTTTACGTGATATTTTTAAACTGCCCAGTGCAGCCTTTTGTCCTAAGCTCTGTACTGCCTAAATTATAGGTCGTAGCTTAAGTCTGATGGCATAATCGAAAAAAAAATCAAATTTTTGACAAGAAAGGTCCATTCACTTTTTTCTTGTATCTGTAACGGTTATCCTATATTATATACAGCCGCATATGTAACTGACTGACTGACTGACTGACTGACTGACTGACTGACTGATAGGGTATACAAATTCTAACCCACTTCTAGAAGTGCTGGAAACACCAAATTTTTGCACACACGTAGCTGGAGTCCTCAAACCACCGGGAAAAGTCCTGAAAACCGGAATTTTTTACTTTGAACCCCTCAAAAAAAATTCTCGAAGTGACCCCTGTTTTGTCCTTGCAGCTTCCCTTTGAAGCCCGATAGCGGGCGAACCGTTTGGAGCTAGCTTCGATCTGACGAAAAATTCATGGTCAGGAATGAAGTGAACTACAAAAAAGGTCCAGTGACTTTTTGCTCTAAACTCCATCGGTTTCGGCCGCAAAACGCGATTACATTAAAATATTTTGAAATTTTCGCCTAAACATTTACCTTTCGGGCTCGATAGCGGCTAAACGGTTGGTCGTAGCTCAACAACAAATTTTCAATGAGGAGTTAGCAAATCGCGTGATATACAAAAAAGGTTTAGTAACATTTTGCCCAATCATCAACGGTTTGGCCGCATTACGCGTTTTAAAGTATCGATTTTTTTCAGTTTTTACGTGAAAATTTTGTTTTCTGGGCTTTATTGCAGGCAAAATTCTAAATTTAGCACAAAATAAATATTTGATTTTAACACTAATTAACGACCGATTCTACAAAAAAGGTCTAGTAACCTTTTGCTCTATCTCCATTGGTTCGGCTAATAAATGTAAATAATATTTCTTAATTTGTATTTAAGAATTTTGTTTTCTAGAGTCGATAGCGGCCCAAACAAATAGTTCTAGCTTAAATGTAAAAATGTTTATGACTACAAATTGATGGGATCCTACAAAAAAGGTCATGTACCTTTTTGTTGTATGTCCTTCAATAAGCCCGAAAACGCTATAAATAGCAAAATATTTGTCGTGGATTGCAATTTTTTGGAGTTTTTTAAACCAATATGTGACTAATATTTTGTGTAATTCGTTCCAGATTCAGATTGCACACTTGCTTTGCTAGGTTAACTAGTGAATACAACACCACATTATAAATTGGCTGAGCGTTGGCTAAGCGTCAATAGTAGATAGGGGACAGAGTGAATTTGTATTATGTTCACAGACACAACACCCTCCTAAAATAAGTCCAAGTGTGTCATTAACCCCCGGTAACATTAACCCCCCCCCCCCGGGGATTTCCTGGTATGACCAGATAACCTCCTGAGTACATTAAAACCCCCTGATGTGTTAAACGCCCCCCCGGTAACATTAACCCCCCCGGGATTTCCTGGTATGACCAGATAAGCTCCTGAGTACATTAAACCTCCTGAAATGTTAACCCCCCCGGTAACATTAAAACCCCCCCAGGGAATTTCCTGGCATGGCCTCATGTCCGAATTTTACCAATCACCAAATCGCTCTCTTTTCCCCACCAGTTGCAGACATTTATTCCAAGCGTTGTACCGACTAAACCATAGGTCGTAGATCAAATCTGAGGGCACAATCGAAAGACAAAATTAAATTTCCGACGAGAAAGGTCCAGTCACTTTTTTCTCTTATCTCTAACTGTTAAGCAGTAAAATGTCATTAAGAGTCAAAAATTGGATTAATAAATAAAATTTCAATAAATTAGGCCTAATTTAAACACCCAGACCTTAGTATAATTCTCAGATATTACCCGTCACTGAATTCCGGTTATCCCCGAAATTGGCCAACACCCAAATGGGGGCCTGGGGGCGTAGCCCCACCCCCAGCGAGCCGAAGGCGAGTCATAGATATAATCATCTCCCTATATGATCTTTGTCAATCGAGAGGTACCCAACCTAGTATTGGGAGTCTCAGCAATACTGTTTCAGTTGAAGGTACCTTGGAAGCGGAAAAAATAGTGTATTTGTATTTTTATTGATTGCCTCTTTTTTATAGTGTAGCATTAGTTAACTGTATTTTAAGTTCTTTTCACTTAGCAAGGCAGCTCAACTGCATTTTGTGTTATTAAATCGTCATTCTTTTATTTAATGTTATCAATATGTTGTTAAATTTTACCCAATGGAGCGAAATTTAAACGGAACAATAACAACGCTTTTTCTTATTTTCGATCAGCAGAAAAAACATTTTTAACTAAATAAATTGAGCAATGGTGCGCAAGCAACTGTTGAAGACTATTCGCATTTAAAAGATGTTTATAACAAATATATTGTAATAAGTGATGATTAGCAGAAACCAGCACGTTCTTTTTCGTAATCATCACACTAATTAATAACGCCACAATACCTTAGCCTAGTGGAACAAGTATGGTTTTAAAATTTTACGTTAAAAATATAATTATTTTGGTTTTATGAATTATATATTATATAGCCAGTGTACCCTTTTATATGTTAATTTTAGCCAATACATGACACTTTAATTTCACACAAAATTATTAGAAAAATTTAATTTATTTCAATTAAAAATCCTTATTCAAGTTATTTAGTTCCTTAGATAACTGAGTCGTAACAAGCACCGCTTTGAAACATTGTTCATATAATCTAAACAAAGAGGAGCCGTACTCAATAAAAAATGCCTTCAAATACCGTTTTAACATATGTTGAGATATCACCACAGCAAGACTGATATCAAAAAAATAAACGTGCAAGCAAGCAAAAAGGCAACGCTCATAGTCCTCTGATATACACTATGAGATTTCAATTGCACCCTAATGTTTTACGAATATTCTTTAATAACTATCGTACCTTTTAATATTTTTAATTAAACAGTTAATTTTGTTGAGGAGGTTTTTCATATTGAAAACCGCCTAAATACCGAATAGAACACTAATACAGGGGTTGGAAAAAATTATCGGTTGTAAACAAAAGGTATATTATAAGTATAAAAATTTTATCGAAACAGAGAAAGCACTGAATATTGATTGAAGTTTCATGCTCTTATCAATGCAAACTCGCAATTGATAGAAATTAAGGATGACAATCATCGGATAGTATATGATGACTGTCCTCATATCTAAAATATCCTTCAAAAGAAAATCATGCCCAGCTCAACTTTATTACAATACTAACTGAAGCTAATTGTGACATACATCGAGTGAGCAGCGGCCTTGTAAAAACCGATAAAACACAATAATGATAAAGCACGAAGTTTTATTATCTTAATACTAAATTAAATCTTATAAGTCGATTGAATTATTTTACACTATATTACTTGCTAAGATAAGATACATAGCCTACGACAATTGTTAGTGTCAAATATCACTTATTAAATGAATAAATATTTGGTTTGTAACTAGAAAATGTGTTGCTAAAGGCACATTTAGAAAATCAAAATATCACTGGAACCTATTATGAGATATAGACTTTGATCCAATGATGAGCAGCGTATTTATATACCTTAGTCCTCCACTGCAAGGCACTACGTCAAAGCAGCGATCCCAAAGAAGTGAAGTCTGAGCTTTGCGGTGATAGTGTCCTGGTGCGCTTAACAGGTGTCGTCTTCCCTCATTGCCACCGAGTTTTTCAACTTGGGGGGGTTCTAAGGTGATGAGTATGACATTAGTAAAATGTTATTTTAATAAAGACAATACTTGTTCTTTTAAATACAAAAGAATCTCTTCTTGGCTTTTACCCTACAACCAATAACATGTTACGGTAAAAGCTAAATTACGAGTAGTAACTCAAATTAAAAAAATAATATATACTGGACGGCTTGTGTTCATTAAAAAATGTTAATTATATGTTTCCTATGTAATATACGTTTTAAGAACTGTTAACCAATTGTTATTTCTACAACAGCAAAATATGTAGAACTGTATACTATATTCGTTAACTAGAAAATTTCTGCATCATACTCGTGAAAATGAATTTAGTTTTTCTCAGCTAACTTATATTTATATATTTTTTAGAACATTTTTTGTTATTGAAATTGAAGAAGAATATAAAAATTCTTTCCATAATTATTAAAATATACAGGTGTAACATTACTGGTATCAGTGTTAAAGGCGTTTCTTCTCCGACATCATTACACTTTAAGTTGTTAATGACTCTCCAGATTTAATTACATTGTTTCCATCTTCTGCTCTTACTCGAGAATTAGCCACGTTAGCCCATAATTACACAGAGAGAGAGAGAGAGAGACAAATCCTGTGGTTCCTCTTATATTTATCACCTCATTGTTGAATATAAATTGCACTGGATAACGCACTCTGCAAATGTATGGTAGTATATCTCGTACTGCAGTGAATTTATGAATAAGAGAAGCCATGTTCTGCTTAACGTGAAAGACCTAGTTACAATTCGGATTATGTAAGAAACACATAATCATATCTTTCGTAGGGTTATTTTTGTTGGGTAGACAAATTACAGAACTGCACAGGGATGAGCAGCTCACATAGAAGTCAGTCTCACTGTGTTGCCATTATAACAAAGTTGCTGATTGGTTATATTTTTAATATTAATCTGTTTAGATTTTAATTCGGTAATAAATTCGATTAAATTTCTGAAAAGATTATTTTTATTTCTTATGGTATTTTAAAAACAAGATACGTCATAACTCATTGAATTTTTCATTCAAATCTTGTCATTAAATATTAGGACTAATAATAATATTTCAATTGATTGTCACCTTTATATTAAAAGATTATTTAAAGCAAATGCCATAATTAAGTCTCCATGTAATTTCATTGTTCATGGCTGCCACTTCGATAATAGGCTACCATTAAAATTCAATTTTATACGAGGTAGACTCTCTTAATATTTTCTGTCAATTAATTGATTAATTTATTTATTCAGGGTTACGGTAATTTGCTTTGATTGTATGTGATTAATTATGGTAAAGGTACAACAATATAAATTGGTATTTACCGTGCTGCTAATTGCGTGAAGTTAATATATTTAGTAATAATTTCTTTTAAACCACCCATATAAAAATGATATTTTTCTTTTTTTCGTTTTAAACATTTACCGTTAGTGGTGGTGGTTAAGATCGTACTTTATTTTGAAGTTTTGACTTTTGGTGGTGAACCTTTAAATTTTAAATAAAAAATACTTTACATCTAGTTAAAATAATATGAACACAATTTTAGGTACTCCAACACAATAGAACAAGTGAACAATGATCTACTAACGATATGTAGTTATATGTCATACAACAAGCTTAATGTAACTTTCTTCGGGCCGGTAAGAATGGTAATAAATTTATCAAGATTTCTTTATATTCTTCCCCTAGTTCACAACATTCTAAAAAATTAACGCTTAAATAATCTAGTAGCTATAAAATTTAGATATTAGCTTTTACACCATTTTTATAAATCGTGTTCTTAACCTTTGGATTTGTGGGTCCTATTACAATAACATACTTTTTATACAATGAATTTACCATAAAGACCTAAATTAAGAAAATGAAATACTAAAATTAATTACATAGACAAACTTACATCAATAAAAAATAAAAAAGAACACTCTCATTACTAAAATATGGCATATTATTAGGTAAATTAAGACGAAACCATTCCTAAACTAAGTAAAAGTAAATGCTCTATTAATCTTTGTCCAAACAACGCCTTTCCTTCGTATTTTGTTATTATTAGTGGGGTACTAAAGTAATCAGGCTCCGAGTTTTTCGGCAGGGTACCTGCCAGAGCGGAGTGATGTTGTAGTGGTCGTAGGTTCACTTAGGCCTGCGTATTGTGTTGGTTTTTAGCACAAATACGTTGGTTTTTTACTAAATACTTTAAATTTAATCATATTTATAAATAATTATGGTGTAGTGAATATGTGATATTGTTAAGGTTAAAATAATAATAAGGTCTCTTCAAAATCTAACACGAGTTTTTCGAGATACTCCCTACCAAAATACGCACAATTCTCTCCTGTAAAATAAAGAATCTTTTTAGCATGTACTGAGATGATGATCTCCAAAGATTAATACCATATAATATCCATGATTCAAAAAAACCTGAATTACATTC
Organism: Homalodisca vitripennis; assembly: GCF_021130785.1. Lineage (NCBI taxonomy): Eukaryota > Metazoa > Arthropoda > Insecta > Hemiptera > Cicadellidae > Homalodisca > Homalodisca vitripennis. Next base: position 16,964 of record NW_025788236.1, read on the forward strand.
TTTATGTAATTTCTTATAGCATTATTTTGGAAAATGTAGACATTAGTTGGGACTGACAAGAAAGGCAGTATGGGATTGCCAATGGAAATTAACATCAACCTCTACTCACAAAAACATTCAACTTTTCTTGAGGTTGTATTTACTCCTGTTTAATTGTTTTATCGGGAGGTTTTAACTGTATAACATTACTTTTATAGAAGGACAGGTTAAAATTTAGATTGTTCTACATCTGATATAACTGAAATACAACTACATGGCTATTAATTTAAAGTCCATATGTAATACGATTTAAATTCACGAGATCAATATCATCGGTAAACATTTCAGTGTTTTTGTATTTAATGGAGGTGGTATCTCATTGGTGAAACATTTTCATTGAGGTGGATTTATTGGTAACAGTTCAATAATATACTGTTCCCTTTTCAAACACTGGTGTTTGGTAACTTAGTTTTTAAAACTATAGAAAAGAAATTTGTCGGTAGAAGAAATAAAAGTTGCTGATAGAGGTTCACGTACTGAGTATTATCAAGACTTCGGTAATTTGTTACAAATGTAATCACATCACTCGAAAATTTCTGGTTCTTTTAGCAATTATATTGCAGTTATAACACTCTCACAGACAGACTACAACGAGATGAGATCTAATATTTTAATCAAAAGTGTACCGACAATAAATTTAGGTTGGCCTGCAACTAATTCTCTCCCCAATTTATGCCAAATGGGGGTTCAGAGTTCCACATGACATTCGTGTTTTGCACAATTCAGAAACGCAGTATTCGTATTATACTCTTATTCTCAAAACAAAAGGAAAAATAGGGTAAAAATATATGTAATCGGTTTAATTAGTGTAATATTATAGTAAATACCTTTAAAAATATGACGTCTACCAATCTTGATACAATATCGGTTGCCGTAAACATTTTTTTTTTAATGGGAGTCAAAGTTACATAAGTTATAAACTTTTTGAAAAACATATCCTGTCTTTACCTTATAACAACCTTAATCCCTTTATTGCTGGTAGCAAATTAGTGAGTATGTTAAACTGAGAGTAGTGCTTTGTGAGCGTATTCCAATAAGTTTACATTTGCACACATTATTTACATTTATAATGTATATAGAAAAAGCTGTGTGTGGAAACTCAATGTTAAAAAGTCAGTGAATACATTTGATTTCATCACACTTTTAATTTAGTACAATCACTATCTCATCAGAACCTTTATAATTAAAACACTCCTATAAAACTCAACTTAATGAATAAAAATATATTTTATATCATATTACAAGATATACCGAGATAGAAGCCATACTTAAACAATACATTTTTAAATGAACTAAGTGTCCAACCATGTAATGTAGCAAAACATTATTTATTTTCTGTACGGTGTTAATGTGCGCAGGACATGGTAAGAAGGAAATGAACTATAGAATAAAAGGTTTTAATAGCAACTTAGTTACATTACAAGGCGAATTTAGTTATATGTCACAATTGTACTCTAGCTTGTTTTAATATTAAAATATGAGCTTTCAGCATCAACATTGTTAAATTTTAAACGATCATTCCCCAGCCCACTTTAATAAAAACACGTAATATAAACCCAAAATAAACTTTATTCACACATTGGAGAAGAGTTATCCACAAAGACTATAGTGATTGGGGCGTAATAGCCAATTATACCCATACATTGTAGAGTTTGGTCATTCTCCGATGGAACACAGTTTAAATATAAAACGCTGTTTGATCATACACATGCAAATCTTTTAGATATTTTACACTTCATATAAATATTAACTTGAAAGTTTACAATCCCATTTAAATACATTGTTGTAGTTAAATTTAAATGACAAAATTATTTTGTACAGTTTATTTATTAATTTAATAGACATGTAATAGACATGGTGATTTTTTTAACCAAATGTATAATTGTGTATATCGTTAATATTAATTTACTTAAGTCTTTCTCAATGTATTTTATTACAATGTTATATGTAGGTTTGTGAGTAAAGAGATTCAACTAATAATAGAGATTTTAAATATAAAAAAAATAAATAAAACGAAAGAAATGTCAACTTTAAAAGGTACAATTATTTTAAAGATTATTCAAAAACATTTTCTAATATTAATTAAATGTATTCTTTCTCCTATTAAAATCGAAAACCAAATCACAAGTTTATCATGAAATATTGAGTGTCGTAAAACTAATTCGGCGCTACTGCTACGTATCCGCTTTCTAAGTCGGATTGATTACTCGGCACCAGTAACTCTAGAGTTATGTTATGCGACCTACCATTGATGCTATAAGGACCTCCTCTGTTTGCGTAACATTTTTTATGCGTATTTTTTATTTGGTCACCAGATTATTATCGAAAAAGACTTGGATATTTAGTCAAACATTTCAAATATCCTTACAGTAAAGAAAATCATTATTTCTTCGTTTACTATATTCTAAAAATTATTCTGAGACGTGAGGAACAATTAAATATACAAAGGAAAAAACATTTAGATAATTTGTAAATACATTGAACCGCGTTACAGTATATTACGGTAAAACGATCTTAAAATAACGAAAGTATATTCATAGAGTCAAATAACCATTTCCGGAACAAGAGTGGTAGTATCCGTTAGAAGAAATTGGCATGTATCATCCACGGTGCTAGATCCTTAGAGCTTTGTCTGGAACCTTTGCGTTAAATAATATTTACTAAGCCCATATTTTCTTGTAAACACAATATATAAGTGATTAAGTTATATATATATATATATTTATGAATTTATGTGCTTAAACAATTTTTTCTGTGTTTATTTCAGGAGGGTCCGGGATCTAAATATTATTACCTGTACATTCTAAGATTTATTAAATGACTTACAAACACCTGAATTTCAGTACACCGTAAGAATTTCACAATGGTGAGAATTCAACAAACCATATTTTTTATAAGATTTTTATGACAAAATAATTTTAATAAAACTCGCTAACAATAGATTAAACTAAACCTTACCACCTCTTTATGTAGGTTTTCAATAATTGTATTTTTGACATGCACGGCTGAATACAAAAGTACAAACCAGAAGAAACGTAACATTGTAGTTCACTCCTGGGCAACAAACAAAAGACTAATGAGGTTAATTAAGCCACAGCGTATATAAAACCGTAATGGATGGTGAAGAAACTAGTGCCAGAGTAAAATGAAAAATATTGCCTCATTAAAGAAAATCTCCGTCTATATTACAGTTGGCAGTTGGTCTATATACAGGAAAATCACAACCTATTTACATAAATTTACAATAAATATGAAGGTCTCTGTGAATAAAAAAATATTTTAAAATTGAGTAGTAATAGATTGCGTCAATTGTTTTAGTACTGAAATTTTGGTTAATATTTAAATTAATTATTGTGATAACTACCATATAATTATAAATAACACTTAACCTAAAATGTTGCTCTATATATTCAAAGTGAAAAAAGTTATTTAAAAAAAAAAAACGGTCATACGAGATAACCCGTGTGGTAAATATATAGAACTTTTTCTCTGCAATGTGATGACTATGCTATTCCTATAGTTTTCACGTAAAATGTAGCAGAAAACTATCCTTTTTCAGTATTCCCTCTCAGTACGTTCATTAACAAATCTAAATTTGTCGGTTAAATTTAATAAAACATTAACTATTTATGTTACACCAAAGATATAAAAAACAGGCTTTTGTATTATTAAATACTTTAATTAATACACCACATAAAATTACATTTATGTAACTTTGATCCTTTTAACTAAACAATTAATCACGGCTGTTGGTGGTCTAATGCAAAGCTAATGCAGCAAACAAACCGCTTGCAAGTCCACTGAGGTTTGGTTAGGTATTGATTTACTTTTGAGTGGTATACCTAATGAGCAAAAACCACACAATTTCCAAATGAAAATATGTTTGTTTAATTAAATGGACTGTTAGAAGCTCATTTATAGCCCTAAACTATTTGAGGAGATTGGCATATTTGGAAAAAATTCTGATAAGTGATAAATCTAGGGTAACATATGTCACAGGTCAAGAAGTAATATAAAATAAGATATTCACTGGTAGTTGGTGGAGGATTTTCTATTATATGTTACGGCTTGTACCATCGCAACGTGAACCAAATTATAACCTGAAGTACACTACAGTATGAGACACTAGTGTTGCAAGCCTGGTCATATGGGAAACTACAGCACCACACTTCCACCCTAACTAAGCGGAGTTCCTACATTTACATATCAGTCGATTCTCAGTATGAGGCGGCGCGACAACCTGTCGCTTCGTTCCGGTTGTTTACAACCGTTTTGGTTCATCAGCGTTTAATAAGTCTGCATGTTTTGATTACATGATTATTATTTTCTCATTTTCTTTGTCGTTGTTTAAACACTTGTTAGGGTTAAATAGTGAAGGTAAAGGATTCAGGAATATATATGAAAAATAAATATATGAATTAGGTGGGTAATAAGCAAAGAAAAATAGGTTAGTTGGCACTAGTAGCCTAATTCCAAAGAGAAAAAAAATAGACATTTTTAACTTTCTCTTTTCTATCATGCCTTAGTACTCAGAAAATCTTAGTAACAGTTTCATTAAAATTATATTATTATTTATGCACAAGAGATATATTACCAAACTCTGGAAAGATTTCAACAAAGTTATTGGTGGCCCACATAACTTATAATTAATATTACTCTACCGTATGCACCGATTTTATAGTGCATAATAACTGCATAACTTTATACTACCCAGGGCTTGAATGAACTTGCTGGTTCGAATATTTTTTGTTCATAATTATTTACTTAGTTTACAAATAATTTGGAGTTGGTTTGAAAGGACTCAGACAGTTATGTTAGTCTATTATTTTTATTTGTGTTTATTGTATGTTTCTCATAACATTTGGAGAAAATAACTAGAAACCTGATAGGACATCTAAAATACATAAGGAATAGCGGCTTTAATGAAATAAAAAGTTACAATTAATAATATATAATACCCCATACAAAACCTTTTACACATTCCAGGAAATAGAAAGAGAAGACAAATTAGGGAATAATTGATATTGCTTCGAAGTGACTAATAATATCCTTTAAGTTATATTTTAAATAGAACAAAAATATAGCCATCATTTTAATTATTTCAAGTGTAAACAAAACTTCATGTTTATACCAAGAGCTGATCTATTTTTATGTACAGTAGCAATTATACACTGTGAATTAAGAGGGTATACGTTGTAGCTACATTCCCTCCAACACTACGTCCTAGCTCAAAGCATAGACAAAGCACTCTATGTTACACTAATGGAGGTTAAAGAAATAAGCTTGTTTTTATATAATCATAATAGCGTAGTGTAAAAAGTCTCACGTTATTTGAAATAAATCTATTGCATATTATTAACTAGTACTTGCTATAGAATTAATAAAATAACAAATTACCTAAGTAATGAATTGCTGTTTATAAATATTGTCATAAAGGAATCTGGTGGTTTCCGGAAGTTTACTGTAGTTAATTGATAGGCAATATTAAGTAACACTAAGTTTCTAGAACTGCAACATGTCATCGTTCTAAGGTGGACAACTTATGGAATTAAGGAATATTTTGTCTTCACATTCTCTTTTTTTTCTAAAAACAATAATTGACTATCGCATCTTGCAAATCTCTAATTTTGAGTAGTTCCTTCTTAGGCAATATCAAATACTTTACAAATTGGAATACTAAATTCATTACAAATGTATTTATAATGTAAATAAATTCACTTTATTCTACTTTAATTTCAATTTATTTTGAGTATAAAACTGTTTTTAGTTATTATAGCAAAGTTTTATTCAAGTCCCATTGTAATTCACTGAACAGTCATCAAATTTGGCACGAGTTACCTAAAATGCATTAAGCATTAAATGGTTCAGTAAATGTTTGCAAAGCAGGTAAATGGGTTTAGAATTAAGTTAAAGTTTAGAACGCGAATAGAGTATAATTGAACTTATAAAGGTTACATTATGGCTCTCATTTATATCTTTATAAGTCTTTTGAAACCCTACATTGTTATAGTTAACTTTTAATTGAATCCATTTATCAGAGTCAAGTGACAGCAGACACCGAATGAGTGGCAATGACGTAAAAGAGTTCTAAGTTACAATAGCTAATCTGGTAGGCTAAATGCGCGCGGTATGTAATTCCACTTTTAGTAGTGTAAAAACGCTTAAGAGAGGCAAGATATATTTTATATCTTTATATATATTTTATATAATTTAGCTCACGCGCACGCCACCTTTACTGTTAGTGCACCGCAAGTATGCTACAGCCACGTAACTATTTTCTGACGTCAGATAATCCATATAATTCATAGTTTATTTTGCTCGTTCAACTGTAAAGAGCGAGGTATAGAGATGTCAGTTTCACTTTGTGTTCTGACACAAAAGAATTCCATTTTTTAGAAATTTCAGTGGAAAGATGTTCATCCCAATCACTCCCAGAGGTCCAGAGTAACTTTATAAAACAATTAGTGGTAATTGTGCAGGTGGACAGAGAGCAAAAAGGATCACAGATCTTGGTTATAAGGCGAAGCAATTTACACTTAACAGGGTTCTCAAAGAAGAAGCTTATATTACAAATGAACGGGTCACTTTGAGAAGATGAATGTAGGCCTGTTATAGAGAAGTGGTTGTCATCTGATTGTTGTAAAAAGAAGGAACTCTCAAAGTGATATTTATAAAGCCCCTGACAAAGTTTAGGAGAGAGGGAATCCAGTTCCAGGTTTCCTAGCATCAAAATTTGGACAAGTTGTTGTTGTTGTACTGTTGGCAAACTGAGATGATGTCATTCACATAACTTTGATGTGTAAGGACCTCAGTTGCACGAGGGAAGCGTGCACCTTCATCTTGAGCTAATTGTCCCAAAGTTTTGATGGGGAGATAGGGAGAGCTGTTCATACCATACATCACGGTAATAAGCTGGTAAGCAGAAAGGGGTTGATAGGGATCAGAACATCTAAATATGAGCTGAAAGAGTTGGTCATTCGTGTGCACGTTAATGTCGCGGAAAATCTCGTGTCTTATATCACACGAGTAGAACACACTGTAGAGACGGAATTGAATAGTAATACCGCATAATATAGAAATGTATAGTATTGCCGCAGATGTTATTTTAGTTTTGGTCCTGTTATCAGGACTTCATCGATAAGAGGGCCTGAGCTGGTCTTGCAACTGTCATCAAAAAGTGTGCTTAAAGTTGCGTTTAAACGTGTAAATGGAGTTTAAGGGTACCAGAATGGCCTTAAATTGCAATGATTCGGCATTAGATAGTGAAAAGTTGGCCAGTTAAAATCAAAGCACTCGACAATGAGATCTAAGGCAATGTATACAGACATGAAGTTGAGATTTTTTAAGTCCGAATATTCTAGACCTTTGACTTCAATGGACTGGAATGAACGCTAAGCAACGGCTTCACACGTTCCCAAGTGAGAGATTTTTGGGTTTATATGGGAGGCGGGGTGACATAGTGTCCTTTCAGAGTCCCTACAGTGATTACAGTTAAAGAAGTCGTCACAAAGTGATTCTTTGGCAGATTTTGTACTTCACAGAGGGAGCATATATGGCGTACGTGGCATATAGATACCGACAGCGTAGTGCTCATGAGTAAGCAGGGTGGATAACCAGCTACTGGTAGTATGTAAATAGGACAAGGCATATTGAATTTCACTTTAGCCAGGATTCGGCATCACTCGCCGGAAGACTTGTGATCGTTGTAAATTCTTTACTATTTTTTTCTTAAATATGGAGAGGGTAATTAGACGCCAATATAGGGCTAGAGAGGGATTCCACGTGGACACACTATAAACCCTTTGTTATGGATCGGAGCTTGAAAGAGAATAGAAGCTGTCAAATGAGAATAGACATGCTGCCAGGGTCAAGGAGAAACGCGGGAAACCTGAATATTTCCATTGAAGGCGGTGGTATTAACTAGCGCAGTGCCCGGAATCACAGTGGTATGGTAGCAGCTTTTAGAGCAAAAGAGATTATCTATTATGAGAGGTGCACGCTGCAGGGTCTGACTGTGGTGTCATATTCCTAGATATCTATGATGAGTACCTTTGACCTCAAGGGTCATTGGGTGAAAAACGAAGTAAAGTGTCATGTATAGTTCGTGATTCAGTGTAGTTAAGGGTTTATTATGTTGTAACAGTGTTCACGCAATAAGTTATACGCTATCAAGTTGTTTGGGGCAGTGAGATTAAGATATAACAAAAATGTGAGATAACAAAATACATTGAATCTTACTTGGGATTGATAAACTAGAGTTCCAGCAGATAGTAGAGCGAAGATGAATTATTAAATGAGACCAATTTATCCACTACGTCCTTAATAGTGTGTTTAAATCTAGTTAGAGACTTTACGTTTGATGAAACATTACATGATAGATTAATTTATAAACAAATATGGCGATCACCTCCATGAAGAAACAGTTTCTGTTACCAAACTCTTTATAAAACATTGTTCAAATAGTTATGCTTTTTAGAGGTTATAAGTACCTGTATGTATTAAATAAATACTAAATACAAATAATTGTTAGTGGTGTGACAAAAGTGTAATATTATACCTCAGAATAGGTCCGCTATTACAAGCTATTATGTAATGATCATATTAGACAGTTTTTTTTTACCTTTTATACACATAATACAACTGCATTTATTGTTTGTATTATATAAATAATGCAGGCTTACTTCTTACATTTCCTTTTAATTTCTATCAACATCTAATACTATAAAATCGATGTTTAATAACATTTAAAACAGACATTGTTTTAAGTATTTTAGTGCAGCTTGATTATAGTACTAGAAATGATATCAAGTACGAAAAACAGTGTTGTAACACAGTTTACATAGATAATAACATTATTATATATTATGCAAAGAATACAAATCTAAAACTTCGTTCTTTGTTAAGATCACATCCCAATTATGTCAGAGTGAGACGTTTTCTCACCTGACTAAATACTGCAATGTACAGGTTTTCTGGGAACATTACAATATCCAAACTCATAATTGAATCAGTTTCGCAGAACTTATACAGTAGTTATACGATCTAAGTTAAGTATCTCTTTATTCACCATTGAGATATAACTTTGCAATGAAGCATGTTCTTAATACATTTCTTATTACTAGTCAAATTGCTGTAGCGACCTGTGACATCTTGACAATTAAATCTTTTTTTTAATATTGTATGTGTAAAAAACCAAAGATTTATATGATTTAATGTAATATTCACAACAAAAAAATTTCCTAACTCAATAAAAAACTAATTGATTTAATAAATATACTACTCCTTGTCAGTCACATTTTATTAATAACATAAGTTAATATATTAACATAATACTAACATTCAAATAAATAATCAAAATCTTAGAAAAATAACTTTAAATCTAGTAAATTTTTCAAACGCTCGCATATATTTTATTGTAAAAATTACCATGTTATTATATTAACGTATATCAAATTTAAAATTAAAACACTAATAAGTAAAAATTGCGTATACGTTTGCAATGATATATATTTCTACAGGAAAAGGTCCATGTTTCCTTCTCTAAAAGTGTTAAAATATTACAAAACTTTAAAACAACATTTAAGTGAATACATTCTACCATCTTCTTCTTATTAAAATATAATACTTCATTTATAAACAAACTCTCCAAAAGTTATTTTAATTACATTTTGTTAGACCTGTCGTGTTCAAGGAACATACCATAATACCCACATAACTGAAATTTAAGTGTTTATAAAGTGAAATTGAACTTTAAGTAATGTTTGTTCTCATTTTTTCATATTTATTATAACCATAATGCTTTTTAACGCTAAGCCAAATGATGTGTGATTTATCAATTATTGTTCATGGGATTTTATACAAAATGAACTTAATCTTGATAACAAATATAGAAAAAAATTTCAGACAACATTTGTAAGAATATAATCTAAGCTATGAAATTGACAAGAATTGACTGGTTTTGAAGTCGAGTAATATTTTCAGGACGACAAATAGAGATACGAAGATACCAATGGACCTATTTTAAAGAAAACGATAGTTTCATAATTATATTGCATTAGGATATTTTTCCGACCTGTATATTGATTAAATTTGGAATTTAGACTCAATTAAACAAGGAAGATTGCCTATATGTAACTAAAGTAATTTTTTAAACACATTTTAGTGACTTAAACCGTCAGAGATACGACAAAAAGTGACTTGAACTTGTTACAATTTAACACTAAGTTATGATTCTGCCCTCACATTTTATCTAAGACCTTGAGTGTAGCTAGTACAGAGCTTGGGAGAAAAGACTGCACTAAGTCAGCACCTCTGATATTTAAAACTATTTTAATGTACAATTTGCTACTTATACGCGGTTTAAATTATGCTCTCAGGCCCTTTAAGTGATGTGTTAGCAAAACTCGGAGTAAAGAAAAATTTTTGTTGTTATGGTAAGTTCTTGACATGTTGAGTCGGGAAGACCGTAGTTTATTTTCCAGATTTGACTTAAATTTGGAATTTAAATGTGTTTTGTGACAACCGTTTGGGATATGAAAAAATGGGACCTTTCTTTTCTAAATTTAATCATAAATTTCGCTTTGCCTCTTTTTGTTGTAAGCTGTGAACTCTGTTTTTACTAGGTACAGAGCTTCAGAAAAAAACTGCAGGGATTCAGACATCGTAAATTATTTTATAGTATTTTATTTGAAAAAATGTGTTGGATTTCGGGCTGTATTATAGTATTTAAAAGGAATAATCTAAAATGTTGCAATCATTTATCACTTTCTAGTGTACTAGGAGGTGGGCTTGATTTTTGTGTATAAGTGTATAGAATTCAGTACAACTTCTATTGTTTGGTGATACCCGAGACTAACGAGTTTTTAACAGGAGTTTGAGACTGACGTACCTCGCTTTGAAGGAGTGGATTTTTCTTCAGTATATGATGAGGACTACGGCAGTTTTAGCAGTGGAAAATTTCTTGGACAGTCTTTGTGAGTTAGAAATACAAGTCATCAAGGACATCCAGCCCTAAAACTTTCAGCGAAGAATTGTCACAGGCCTTGAATTCGAAGCAAGGGCAGTATCTATAGGACCATGGGCAAGTAGGGGCTGTAGAGGCTGAAGATGTTTGCCCGTCACTGGTAGAGAAGATCATCGAGAGAGTGATAGATAGATTAAAGGATGGAAGAACATAGATAAGATTCAGGAGTCTGGTGGAGAAGAGGCATACAAATTTAAGTATCAAAATGTGCCTAAAGAAAACAATCAGGGACACCGAAAAGGGTTCATAGGGAGGGGTGGTTATAGACCCTTGAACTAAAGGCTCGAGGGGAAAAAAGCAGTAGTGGTTATATTAGCTGGGAAAGGCTGCTTCAAGCATCGCGCGTTTATAGCTAATATTAAGGAAGATGATATACTATATAAAATGACATTCCTATTTACCTTTGGACTCGAACTGGACTCCGAAATTCCAGGCAGAATTGGACAGCTCAGGCTTGATTAGTCTCCTATGTTGTGATGCCAGTCAGAAGCAAAACAATGACAAAGGCTGAAGCATCGGTGGAAATCTACGAAATGCAGAAGGTAATATTAGAGTCGAAGACTGATGAAGAAAGACTTGGTCGCGGATCCACGTGTCTAGAACGTGATCCCCGAAGATCGTAAACAACTATCAGCATGTTCGTTCAACATAGTCAGAAGGGAAGCGCACTCAAGAGAAACTTGAGAATTTTGTATAAGAATCCTGCCCGGAACTTGCGAAGGAACACGAATAGATAGTGCTAATAGACCAAAAGCCATACAAGGATGTCCTAGAGATAAAATAAATAGCAACGTCTAGCACGCAAAAAATACTAGATGACGTCAATCTCATCCGTCAAAATCCCCGGCGGTTACTGTTAGGTTAACGGGAAGAGGAAAGGAAGATCATCTAGGAAATTAAGAGTAATGGCATTATTGAGTCGTTTAAATATTCAGTAGGTTTCTCCAGTTGTAATTAGTGGTAAATGGATGCAGCTCCAAGTTTCTGCGTACACTATTGAATTCTGAATAACATTACAAAGAAAGACAGCTACCATCTTCTTCGAATCGATGACACCTTACATAGTCTACAAGACTGTAAATTGTTCTCCACCACATTGAACACTGGATTTTGAAGGTTAGACTGAAGCCGGAAGACAAAAAGAAGACAGCATTCTCGTTTCTCTAAAAGATCTCTTATAGGTCAGCATGATACAATTTTGGTCCTTGCAACACTTCAGTGACGTTTGATAGAGGTTTATGAAATATATGTAATGAGAGTTCCATAGGAGACTTGTATAACATACCTGGATGACATCATTGTATCAGGAATATTCCTTTCCACGACATTTAAAAAACATGGATTATGTTTTTATTAGATTGCGGAAAGCTAACCTGAAATTACTTGGGCTATGAAGTTTCTTATGAAGGTGTTTACGTGGATCCGAAGAAGACTACAGCAATTACAAGGTGGCCAGACCTCCGTGAAAAACACAAATTAAAAATCTTTTTGGAGCTTTGCGCGTGCTATCGGTGGTTCTTGAGAGGATTATCAAACATCAAAAAAGCCCTAAAAACATCAAATTGGGCTTTAAAAAGAATTTTACAGCTTGAAAAATCGCTTAGTAATGCTTCAATTCACTTATAACCCAAGGCTTGAAAGCATGGTCATACTTTGACACCGAGGACAGTAACAACCGTAATTGGGGGTGTACTGTCATAGGACCAGAAGGTTGAAGAAAACGTAATTCGCTACTTTAGCAAAGTGTTATCAAAGTCAGAGTTGAACAACTGTGTGACCCAAAGGGAGTTGCAACGTCCATCAGTGAATTCAATAAATACTTTTAACCAGTCATTTCATCTGATAAAGGATTATGCTGCTTTGATGTGGTTCCTAAAATTTTAAGTCACCGGAAGATCAAGCGGCACGCTGAATAAAATTTCTGCAGGAATATTACTTCGAATCGGTCCATCATGCAGAAACTAATCACTGGGAGGACGATGCTCTTTTCCGATGGAAACTTTTAATAATTCTCGCTTTAAGATGACAATGAAGCCACTGCAATAAGGACGACAGTCGTAGACGACCAGGGGGTGAACTCAGAGATATTAAAAGGTGGAGGAGAAAGACTCTAAACTAATTTGCCTGTGAGCTTGGATGAGATAAGGGAAGGGAAGTCGAGCTTAGCAAAAACTAGGAACGTATCGCCAAACATTAGGTATGAATGTTTCAGTCTCTGCAGGATTGATAAGTATTCAAGAAGGAGGGATATGACGGCCTCCTGCTGCAAACTACGTAGAACACCCATCACAAGTATCAGTAATGTCAGGTTTGAAGAAATGCAAGATAGCAAAGCTGTCTCTAATTAAAATTAGGAAGTAGGGGAGTCTCCATCAAATAGATACATTATGTATTTAAAACTAGGGGAAACCCCCCTCCACAATACAGTTGGTATATTAGACATGAGAGTACGCATGTCAAATATCCCTAGTGATCTATTTAGGCAACACAAAAAGTTATATTCGGAAGAATACAATTTGTCGTTCAAGTTACGTTAATATCTCGAAGTTCATGATTAGATTTGAGCCTCTCGAGATAACCTGATTGGTTGCCAAGATGTATGTGATATCATTAAATGTTGCTTTATGCGTTTTATTTTATCCAGTAATAGGTAAATCCACCTAGACGTGAACATTTTACTAAATATTTTTTTTTAAATGTGAACATGACAACAGCTTTTGGTGTTATAATACAAACGATACATTCAGTTTGCCATATAACTTAAGAATTATCACGTATACAAAGAAATCATGTATTTTATTTTTAATTTTAGTAGTGTAGGTTTTTGTGGATAAAACGCCTATAGGGATATGAATCCCATAAAGGCCGTTCCAAAATCCTTCCAACAAAACCTTTTGTAAATCTAATGTTCGCTTAGCAGTTTTTAAATCACGATTTGATTACTCTTAATGATTATATGATAGTTTGATACAAATACTATCAAAAATATTCATGTTAAATTTTTCATCGGGCCGAAAATAATATCCCTACGTAAATCTCAATATATTTGTCTGTCATTAAAATATTTAAAAAATCTAACACACACCCCATCCACTTAAAATTGAGTATAAAGCTTTATTTATATAAAGAACCTACTTATAATTATGGTGAGTACCATTCCCAGACGTTTACCTTTACGTTATTGAATATTATTATATTCCTAAGATAGCAAAGAGAAAATAGCAGAATAAATTACATTTATAAGGAATCTCAGAATACTTATTAGATATATTATTTTGACGCATATTATAAAATGTAGTATATTTATTCAAAAATCCCCAAATATCATTTAAGGCCCAAATATCATTATGTTGGTTCTTATTATTTAGTCACTAAAATTAAACACAATTTATTAAATAAAAAACGTCAATACTGTTTTTCTTAATATATTTTTATTTTCGATATGAAATTTAATATTGATTTTTATATATTAACGAGTTTATTTATTGTGATTTAATATTCTAAAGTGCATGGCATTGTTAAGGAAAAAATATTTCCAAATGTTTATGCTCTTTTTGTGGCTTTAATTTGATAGCTTGTGATTATTACTAAGAAAAACATTTAGCTTTTATACAGAAATTTCATGTAGTTAATGTAAAGAATACGTTTCATACATACTCGTGTTTTTAGTTTACGCTACACAAGCTGCTCGTAGCGTAGATTACTGTTACAACTTCGTATCCAGATGTACCTATGAATAATTACATGTTGAAATTTTAATAGGACAACAATCATGTTTACAGTTGTTGAATTTAAGTTGCATAGAACTAAAATGTTAAATAATGACAATGATGTCTTATATTACCAACTGAAATTATGGACAATAAACCATATCTAGTTGCTGCCCACCCTACTAGGTTTGTAATGTAATGTTAACAGACCTAATAATTAACGTATCCAGCAGAAGTAAAAATTTTTTTCACATTAATATGAAACTTTTTTAAATGGTATTTGACCCATAAATACACACCCTATAAATAAATTAATAAACAGACTATGCTGTACAGTTTAAACCCATAAGACTAATTTACTTTTATGGACCACCTTGTTTTCTTAAAATGCTTATATAACCTGCAAAATAAATCTTTTTCTTTGTTATTCTGCAAGGAATGTCGGATGAAAAATAGATAGGTGGAACATCGATATCACGTATGATATTTTAATTTAATTTCTTAAATCACAATCAAGCCTAGCCGTTAGGTAGAAATAATTTACATTTAATTATAAATCTTTAATTAACTCTCCAAGAATCTAAATAAACAGGTTTGCATTACAAATCGTATTACTTAAAACAGTATATTAGTATTAAAATACATTAAGTAACACTAAGTGACATAGAAAATGTGATATTTATATGAATATTTGCATTGGCCTGTGATATTTCCAATTAAACACAGGTATTAAATCACTAAAATCAAGTGAAGCTTACCCCTGGATAATGGAATTATTTTTAATTAGCAGTAAGCTCGGTTAGTTTTTACTTTTGTACAGAAGATTGCACAGATATAAGACATAAGACACTTTTACATCCCAATTATCCATAAATTACCACATATTCTGGGAATGGTCAGCATATATTATGATATAACAAGGTAGGAGTATGTGTAACAGGGTTCACCAAGGATACAAGTAGAATTTCAAAATATGTTTTCTAATTCCATTCTGAATATAATCCTGCAGACAGGTATAAAACAATACACAAAAGAAATGTTCATGCCACTAACATAAAAATTACAAATTACACCGTCCTAGGTATGAAGATAAAACACCAAAATATCATTGATTTACATGCATAATGATATCATATTCTTTCATTTCCAAAATATCAATTCTACAGATATTTTTGCGAGATATCTGCCGATTAATAGCCTACATATAACACTATTTTAAACATTCAAATGCCATAAAGATGTCTCCGTTTGATTAGATGTTCATTACTTCTGGAATTATCTTTGCCTTTATTTTTTCCCAAATACGGACGGAAAAATATTATGATGCAATCAGCCTAATCTTAATAATTGACATGTGCTATTATTTAATTTACTATTGCTTACCTAGAAATTAAGTTCCATGCCATATTTAAAGACAGACAGATACAAATAAAAATTATGAAGATATATTTCAATACAAATCTAAAACTATTACTAAATAATTTTACTATTTTTTCAATAAAATGTTAAGTATTCATATAAAAATATTGTGCCCTATATAATAAATTGGATATGTTTAATTCCAATATACAAGCTTTAAATGACAAGGATAACTGTAACTCATTATGTTATCTAATAGAGTTCCCTCTAGGAATTTAATCTCCTAGTGTCTTATCCCAACAGTATATATGATTTTACCGACCCACTGGGTTGAATAATTTTCCTTGGTGATGCAACCTGCACATATATTCACCTATTTTTCCATAGTGTTCAATCATTTGTAAAATTTTCGCTTCATCATGTTTGACCTCGGTGAGATGTTATTGATGAATTATTGAAACATAACTGTTTTCACATTACTATTTATTAACTTTACAACAATCTAATAAGACGTTAATTTTAAAGTATTATCGTACATAAATTTCATCCTAATAATATTATAAATTCGAAAGTGCCTTTAACTTTTTTCATGTATAAACTATTAAAAGGATTGTACTGAAATGTAACATGCACATTCCTAGGGTCCGTAGGATGATCATAGGCATATTTTTCATATCGTAAATCTTCCCTAAAACAACATAAACAACAACTTCTGTAAAACAACATAAAATCCCATGTTGGTTAAAAAGGTTGTGTAATTTGAATTCAAAAATCCAGTTAAATGTATTCAGCTGTTAAGTGTAAACATGATATAATGACAGGACGTCTAAATGTTTTAGTTATATTTTAACCAATATTTTCATCATGTATTTCCATGTATAGGGTGAAAACATAACAAAAGTAACAACACTTCATATTTTTAACCATCTTAAGGAAACCAATTCATATATTCTGGATCACAAATCAATACACTACACGCTACTTCTTGCGCCAATAACTGAGTCTATATCTACCATAGTACCTATGTCTTAAATTGGACCTATCCACCGCTTTTCATTTTTATAATATTTCGCACATTGCCCATTGCCCATCTCACGTTCAAACGCCATACGTTCCAACATTAGCCTAGAATATTAGAAACTTTAGAACATCGCTATAATCTGAATATCCAACTATATACATCTTATCGCCCTCACATAAATGCAAGTACCTTCTTATCAACTTGACCACCTCTGTTTCTTCCTCAACTTCTGTTCTGGCTGCTATATTCAGTACGACCTTCACTACGACCCTTCTTAGGTTAACTGTCCGCTCCGATGGTCATTATAAAGGTCAAGTAAACACATGATCTGATATAAAAAAAAAAAAAAAAACAAGTTGACTCCTGTAAAAGTATAACTTTGGATAGCTCTCAGCAGTAATTTATCATAGAGTGTTACATAACCTAACATTAACAAAAAGTTGTTGTTTATGCACTGAAAGAGTAAAATGTACGTGTTACTTAAAGAAATTTTCATTGTAAATTACAAATCAAATCAAATTAATCTTTATATTCAAATATACATTAAAAACAATTCAAGATTATTATTAAAGAAAATACCACCGCATGGGCCGAGGCCTGTGCGAGACGGCGAGCTCTTTATTTAAAACAATTTTTAATAGACGATAATTTTTTATAAATTTTTACAATAAGCAAAATTCTGCTCACAACATAAAATCCCACAAAATAAAATAAAAGTTACGCACAAAGAATAAATAAAACGAATAAATATCTAAGCAAGCGGTTGAACATGTTGTATATGCTGACACTACGGCAAAGCAACTGAAACTAGTTATAGTAAGTGTAGTTAATAACGGTAAGTGGGAGTGAGGAAAGACTCAGCGTTATCAGAGCCGACCATCCCGCAGCCAGGTATTAACTAGTCGTTTGAACAGACCGGTTAGTTTCGTCCCGCAGGTCCCTTATCACTGGAGGCAAACGTCTGTACAATGAATTCGCCACATAGTATGCGTTCGTCAGGTTCACAGTCATCTCGATGACAGGGGCCCGCACGCAACCCCCCACAGCGGCCCTGGTACAGTATCTGGTAGAGAGTGGGTGGGTAGACCGAGTACCGCCTCCCTGTGCCTATAGGTGTAGACAATCACATTCCTAATATTTTTAACTGACGGATCGTGAGAATATCTGATTGTATGAACAACTGATTTGATGAAAACGTTTAGGTTTATTTATAGCTACCTTGAGTATCGATTTCTGAATAACATTTAATGGATGGTTTTGAATGCCCCTCCCCATGGTATGATTCCATACTCTAAAATAGACTGAATTTATGCATAATAAACACTTTTTTAATTATTTATAATTTTGGGAATTTAAAGTTTAGGTTTTAAATAAATAATGTGTGGTTCCCATCTTTTTTTTATCAATACCTAGGTACATGTACTGGTCCACACTCTCGATAGGCCTGCAGGGATTGTCGGTGTTAGCTGAATCGCCGCACGAGTGCTAAAAGCTGTAATTAAGATATTTTCCGTACTAATTGCAGCTCCGCAGGGGGTTCACTTACATATTGTAGGAAATAGAAACACCAAGAGCTGATCTCTTTTTAAGTACAGTAGCAGTTTATACACTGTGAATGAAGAGTGTATACGCTGTAGATACATTCCCTCCAGCACTAACGTCCTAGGGCTCACTTATAGACAAAGCACTCTATGTTACACTAAGGATCGTTAACATTGCTTTCTATTAACAACGCAAACCTGACCTCAGGCTCTGGCTCATTAGCACTTTACCAGCAGCTGTCGGTTTTCAATACTGGCTGAATTTAACTTTCTTTCTTAAACCTATTTGAAAATACATAATCACTTTTCGTTACATAAGGTATTGAAACCATTTTTACACACACCAGTATTTTATATTAAAAGCTTTAAAAATCTATGCAATCAGCCCAATTTTTTTTTTTATTTTTTCTGAGACTGCCATTTAAAGTCTGCCCAAAACACAGTGATGGTTTTAAACACTAACAGAGACCGCCTGTCAAAATGTACCCAAAACAGTCATAACTATTGCTCTGATAATCAATATTCACCTGTCCAAAGAAGATTACCAAACCTCTCTTAAAGCACAGTCCTACTATCAAGTATGCAAAGGAATCAGCCAAACTTTACTCAAATACTGCTATTATATACTTTACATCAAGCAATCAACAGACTGAACCAAACAGGCAAGCTTTTACTGCTTGAAGCTACTTTGAATTTTAAAGTGTCACATTTTAACATTAACATATTAATCTCTTTAATATTTAATATCCAATATGACCAAAAATATTAAAGTGGCTATGTGTATTCTAAACAATAAGTTTATAACCTAAAAGACTTTGTTGTCTGTAGGCAGTGGTGTCATGCAAATTAGATAAATTTAATCACTAAAACCAATGATAAAGAATCCTTTTAGGAGATTTTAACATATTTTAAGAGAGATTAAGACTATACATGCCCAAAGAAAATAATCATGCCAAAAGCGCGATTGTAGCTAATGGTAGCCTGGTATAATGATGAAGCCAAAATCTAAAAAAATAAATGTATTGAAGCAGTTCAGAAAATATGAGGTGACAGGTGGTACCACCAACGGGGGAGGGAATGGTAAAAGTTACATTATACTAGTAAACTCCTAAACCTCAAAAAGAAACATTACTGAAGAACAAAATGATATCTTTGAATAAAATTAAGGAATCTATGGAATATTGGCAAATTCAGACAGGAACAGTAAAAAAAACTGGGCATTCCTCTATGATTGGCTGTGAATGGTAAGAGGTAAAGTTACCCATAGCCCCTTGCTTATTATTTCAAAAATCAATTTTCAGAAATAGCACAGACCACCCTACCTGTAAAATCTAAACCACATGCAAAATTTAATCATATCCAGTAAATAAAAAAATACAAACTTGTTCCTGTACTCAACTCAATTTGACTAATTTTTGAAAACATGTAGGTCTTAAAAACAATCGACTTTATTCGACAAATTCTCTAATAAAGCAATAAAAACACTGTGTTATTAAACCCTCTATTGAGTATAATTAATGTCATTCATTTTAGGCCATTTTATCCTTGCAAATAACTAATTCTGTACAAACAAAAAATATTCCAATGAAAGATCACAAAAACCTATTGCCCTCCATCATTCAATATCCAACTAAAGTAAAAAAAAAATTTAATCTACATTTTGAAATTTACAGCAGCTAAGTAAGAACTAGCATGCATATCTTAAAGGAAGATAAACTTTTAGTGCCGTCACAAGCTTGGTTGAATTTAATATTGCTGATGATTAGAAGGAAACAATAATGTTTCAAGCGAGTTTTCTTCATTAAATCAAGGGATTTGGAAAATACTTTGATTTTAGACAAACTGGCAACGCTGGAATTGTAAGGTATAACTAAAGATAGGGTGCAAACCTGTCTACACGGACTCAGTCAAAATGTATAAATACAGACAAATAATTTGAGTAAGAATCGGTACTATTATATTCAAGTTATTATCACATAAAAAGAACTTCTTACCAGTATATGAATTTGCTTTAGGCAAATGAATTTCCGAGTTTTTCAAATTATATAACTGTTCTAAAAAATAATGTAAGCGGGTAACAGTCCCTTTGCTTGTTTAAGAATAAATCTAGTTCATAGTCATTTTTCCGACAGTAAACGTACAGTATTTAAGGCAATAGTAAAAAAGTACTGTACCCCTTATTTTTTATTCATAAACCCATTGAAAGCAACAGAAATACTATACAAATATAAGCAGAACAGCAAATAAAGTTTATGATTTAAAT
This sequence comes from Homalodisca vitripennis, assembly GCF_021130785.1. Lineage (NCBI taxonomy): Eukaryota > Metazoa > Arthropoda > Insecta > Hemiptera > Cicadellidae > Homalodisca > Homalodisca vitripennis. The sequence continues at coordinate 37,920 of NW_025788236.1, forward strand.
ATTGACTCTGACCGTTTCTGTACGACTCATATAGATGTGAGAAATGAAGTTAAATAATTAGGCATACTTGGATAGTGAGAATACCTTCTGAAGTCTATGTGATTCATACAATTAAATGGATAGGAGAAAAGACTGCAGTAAAGACACGTTACATGATAGATCATACATCAATTATGTTCTAATCATGTAAAAAGGAATATCAGAGCAAAAGATTACTTTTTCTGCAGAAATAATCCCAAAAGAGCCATTGCCATTCTTGAATCAAGAGAACGGTTTAATTTTAAAAGTCACACATCCCGCTATATATCTGAAGTGGTTACGCACACACAAAGCAACTGGAACTGCCAAGAGTACATTTATACGTACAATACTCAGCAGCTGAATACCATCTTACCTTGCATTAAACTACAAAAAATACAGCAAAAGACAATTTTACGCTGGACAAGAAAACTAAAAGGAAGCAGAAGCAATCTTTGAAGATGCAAAGAGGCAAATCGAATGGCCTGTTTATGCCATTGAAAAATTTCTATTCCTTGCAAAGCAAAAGTCTCACATAACCTTCAATTATTGTAATTTCACGCCAATAAACATCTTTTAAATCTGAATAAGTATTAGATTTTTTATTATTTTAACACTTTACCAGTAACTAATTAAAATATTTATTTCAAATGTGTATGTTTTCAGTGTAAAGTGATACAGAAAGTAAAAATAATTCTAGAGATTTTTTACGCAAATAATTTTTACAAAAATAATCGTGCCACGTATAACTGAACTGAAGTTAATACACATATCTTATTATATTAAATTAACAATTTCTATACTTACTTTATTCATTAATTGTGAAACTTATGAAAACATTTAAAATCAATTAAAGATACTATTCTCTTTATATTATATAAGAAATACAATTAATTACTTTTTAAGTGGATAAAAAGGAGCAGTTTAAAATAATCAAAAAATTATATCAAGTAGTATCGGGAACCTTGTGGATCTATTAGCGTAGAATAATCAGGCGTAGAATCTATCACCAATGATCAATAAAAGGCAATTTTATTGTCAAATTCGTTTGAAAAGTTTTAAATCGAGGTTTACTGGAGAATATAAAAAAATATTTAGCGTTATAAATATAACGGGTTAAGTTCAGGTAATTGCTGTATCCAGAGGTCGCAAGACATATTATTTTAACATTTTTTTAAAGTTAAATAAATTTTATTGGAACTGTTATAAATTCATCTTTGCGAAAACTGTGCAAATTAACTGAAAAATGGAAATCGGGCAGGAAGGGGGACTTTATTTCGAAAGAGCAACTATTATATGTGCTGTTGATAGGGGTAAAAAGGTGTTGAAAGGTCATTTGAAGACAACTTTGTTTGATTTAAGAAAAAAAGTTAATACTTTAACATGTCAGGATTTGAAATAATGTTTTAATGGAACGGAATATCTACTGCTTATTAATATGAAGATTGAAAATTACTTTATCTATCAGCCAAAATATTTTCCATGGGTGGAATAAAAATATAAAAAAAATCATTTTTTTTTAAAATTAAATGAATTTAATAAATTTCAAGATATAAATCAAGCCCCGAGCATTCGTTAGCTCTGTGGTTTTTATTACAGTAATTTATTTTTAAATAAATAACATTTGATTAATACTATAGATGCAATGAAGAGGAATAAGGAACTCAGGAAAATAGTTTTAACATTTTAAATAAGAATGTTGTGTTTTGCTTGTCCATAAATAATATGAGGCAACTAAACCAATGTTTTCATCTGGTATTTCATGCAAATAAAAAAAATTTTAAGAATTCAAATTTAGTGACCTTTTGTAAACCACGATACAGTTACATAAATTATAATGGATTCTTGTAAATATTTTGACTCTGTATAGAAATGTTTTAATAAGTTTAAAGTTACTTTGAAGTAAAACAAGTATTATTACAATATCTTTGAGCCCTGGCCAGTCAATAAACTGAAAGAATCTTGCTGTCCAATATAATTTGCCATTTGCATACGTGTTTCCCGTAAAACGTATTATTATCACACATGAAACATAGCACTGCACAATGTTCTCACTGCGTAAGCGTCAGTTTCAAGTTAGTTTGGTTAGCGGGGAAGGGTTTGGTATAAAAACCTCCAACACGCGCTTCTCGAAGTCTTTATGTGTGTGTTTCCGGTTTAATTATTTAGTGGATTTTGCGCTTTAGTTATAAACTCTCCATGTTCTGCGTGGTAGTTTGCAAATTACGGTTTCCATATAGGAAATGTTTTTTAACCAATGTTAGATATCTTTTACATGACTATTGTTTTAAAAAAAGATGATTTTTAATTTACTTAATATTTATGCATCCATACAAACAATATGATCTCTTAAGGAAAAATATAAAGTTTAATCACGGAAGAAGCTATAATGTTCTCGGAATGTAAATATTCAGTCTCAGGCAGAAAACATTTAACATGCAACAGACTCTCTTATAGATCAATGAATTTACTGTTGTCTGCAACCTTCCTGTTATTTTTCTAAACTTTAAAATAAAATACTTTACATTGTTAATTTCGCCTAACAGTTACAGTCAAAATTTTTGTGTTTTAATTTTTACTATAAATTAATAAGTGAACTTATTATTATAATAAAAACCATCGTAAATAATAATGATTAGTATATAAATTTTAAAATTCTGTACATTTATGTGTAAATTTTAAACCCTTTAATATATGGTTTACAACCATTTCTAAAACGTTTCTATGTGTAAAAATTTCAAATCGTACAAAACCTGTAAATAGAAATATCGTGATGTTATTCAGACATAATAACCTCTTCTGTAAATTTTAAACAAACACAATTCGAACCTACATTTCTCGCCAATCCCAGTAATATGCCTGACTGTCAAGTTGAAAGTGGTTTCAACTATACTTATGTGTTTTAAACTGTTTTCATAAGTTTCACACAAATGAATAACACTTAAAGTAAGTAAAGAAATTGTTAATTTCTTGAAACGAGGTTTTTTGTGAATTACAGAAACATACTACTTAAGACGTTTTAAATATAAGTGATTAAGTTTTTGTACAACATAGTACAACTATCCTTATTGCTCGTTATCTACGAATACAGTACTTTTAAAATAATGTCAACCTAAAAGATTACCATTAATATAATTTATATTATTAATAATTTTTGTAATCAATGGTTAATCAGTTAACGGTATAAATATTTTTATAGTGATTCCGAATACCAATGTGCTACGACGTATAAATGGATTACAGTACTAACATGGGACAAAATTAATTTTGCCACGTATCACTGAACTGAAGTTATAACATATCGTATAAATCATAACAATATGTTATAACTTCAGTTCATGATACGTGGCACAATTATTTTTGTAAAATTATTTGCGTAAAAAATCTCTAAATTATTTTTACTTTCTGTATCACTTTAGACTGAAACATAAAACATTGAAATAAATATTTAATTAGTCACTGGTTAGTGTAAAGTGTTAAAATAATAAAAACTCTTATATACTTATACAGATTTAAAAGATGTTTATTGGCGTGAAATTACAATAATTGAAGGTTACGTGAGACCTTTTGCTTTGCAAGGAATAGCAATTTTCAAATGACATACACAGGCCATTCGATTTGCCTCTTTGCATCTTCAAAGATTGCTTCTGCTTCCTTTTAGTTTTCTTGTCCAGCGTAAAATTGTCTTTTTTGCTGTATTTTTGCAGTTTAATGCAAGGTAAAAGGTATTCAGCTTGCTGAGTATTGTACGTATAAATGTACTCTTGGCATTTCCAGTTTGCTCTGTGTGCGTAACCACTTTAGATATATAGCGGGATGTGACTTTTAAAATTAAACCGTTCTATTGATTCAAGAATGGCAATGGCCTTTTGGATTATTTCTGCAGAAAAAGTAATCTTTTGCTATGATTATTCCTTTTTACATGACTAGAACATAATTGATGTATGATCTATCATATAAAGTGTCTTTACTGCACTCTTTTCTCCTATCCATTTAATTGTATGAATCACATAAGACCTTCAGAAGTATCTCACTATCCAAGTATGCTAATTATTTAACTTCATTTCTCACATCTATATGAGTCGTACAGAAAAGGTCAGAGTCAATAGTTAAATCATAAACTTTATTTGCTGTTCCTGCTTATATTTGTATAGTATTTCTGTTGCCTTCCAATGGGTTTCAAACATATTTTTCATTTAGACATTGTGTAGTTATTGCTCATTTATGTATACCACTCACAAGTAAATTAATACCTAACCAAACCTCAGTGGAATCGCAAGCGGTTTGTTTGCTGCATTAGCTTTGTACTAGACCACCAACAGCCATGATTAATTGTTCAATTAAAAGGGTCAAAGTTACATAAATTTTATATTTATGTGGTGTAGTAATTAATAAGTATTCTATACAACAAAGAAATGTTCTATTATTTTTTTCTTGTAACATAAATGGTTAATGTTTGATTAAATTTGACCAACAAATTTAGATTTCTTAATGAAACGTTCTGAGAGGAATACTGAAAAACGATAGTTTTCTTGCTACATTTTACGTGAAAACTATAGGAATAGCGTAGTCATCACATTGCAGAGAAAAAGTTCTATATATTTTACCACACGGGTTATCTCGTATGACCGTTTTTTTAAATAACTTTTTTCACTTTAAATATATAGAGCAACATTTTAGGTTAAGTGTTATTTGTAATTATATAGTATTTATCACAATAATTAAATTTAAATATTAAACCAAATTTCAGTACTAAAACAATTGACGCAATCTATCACTACTCAATTTTAAAATATTTTTTTATTCACAGAGACCTTCATCTTTATTGTAATATATGTAAATAAGTTGTGATTTTCACTGTATATGACCAACTGCCAACTGTAATATAGACGGAGATTTTCTTTAATGAGGCAATATTTTTCATTTTACTCTGGCACTAGTTTTCTTCACCATTCGTTACAGTTTTATACGCTGTGGCTTAATTAACCTCATTAGTCTTTTGTTTTGTTGCCCAGGAGTGAACTACAATGTTACGTTTCTTCTGGTTTTATACTTTTTTATTCAGCCGTGCATGTCAAAAATACAATTAATTGAAAACCTACATAAAGAGGTAGTACGGTTTAGTTTAATCTATTGTTAGCGAGTTTTATTTAAATTATTTTGACATACAAATCTTATAAAAAAATATGGTTTGATGAATTCTCACCATTGTGAAATTCTTAACGTTTGTACTGAAATTCAGGTGTTTGTAAGTCATTTAATAAATCTTAGAATGTACAGGTAATAATATTTTTGATCCCGGACCCTCCTGAAATAAACAGAAAAAAATGGTTTTATGCACATAAATTCATATATATATATGAATATGAATAAACTTATATATATATATATATATATATATATAAATATAATATAAGTAGATAGTAATATGGTGGTTCCTGGCGCACTTTCGGAGCCCGACCGAAAAGCAATGTAAAATACTGTTCAATGTACCATAAAGGAAGCTGAGAAATAACACAGCAAATCTCAATGAAAAATTAACCGAATCCTACAGTCGTTCGTCTCCAAAAGCGATCGGTACATTACTATCTACTCTGTGGGAATGAAAAATTAACCAAATCTGAGCTTCTGCTTTCTTAAGCTGTGCTTTTGTAAAATGTCAAGTCTGCTACGAATAAAGGATTTATCTTAATAAAATTTAATCAATTTAAACATTTTTTACTAAAAACATACTGTACTTTAATAAAAAACTTTTCTACTAAATAAACAACATGAACTCACCAAGCTCTCTACAATTTCTAGCATTAAAACAGCGCAACAAAGATGAATTCAACAACGAATTACCAAAACATTTTAAAGAACAGTTGATACTTTCCTTAAATGATACAGAATTCAAAGAACTTGTAAAGTCTTTTGCAGAAAAAACGTCTAATGGAGTGTTTTACTATCGGCAAAAAACTAAAAAAAGTAAGGGATTACATATTTAATATAATTACGGAGAAGTAAAAATTTAATAAATTAAATTTAAAATATAATTTGAAAATTACAAGTAACAAAATGTACGCATATTTTAAAATAGGTAAAATTATCTAACATTTTGAAAAAGAAAATTGTTATAATAGTAAGCGGAAAACAATTTTTTATTCTTAAAAGCAAATCTGCATTACCGACATTTTAGTTCCGAAAAGATTGCGCTGTGTGTATCAATGACAGTCGAGGTGTGCTACTACAGACCGACCATCACTATAATCCGCTTCGCCTGCGTCATATCCGTAGTGATATCACGCCGTGTAGAGGGCGCAATCGTTGGTTTACAAGCACCATTTAGTTAAATAAATTTTTCTATCTAAATGGAGCGCGAAAAAATATCATGTCCGTTCTGCAAAATAGAAATTTTAAGAAAAAACTATGATCGCCATTAAAATTCTAAAAGTCATGAAAAAAAAAACAAGCAAATTTACAATAATGAACTAAATTATTTAAGAACAGTGGGCTAAGAGAAAAAAAATTGCCGATCAACGAAACATGTTTAATATTGAGAAATTACGTGAATTAAAGAGAAATTTCAAAGTTGAAAAGAAAAATCTCGACCTATTTAATGATGAAAAAACTTCATTCAATAGCTGAAAAGTTGGCTATCGGTACTAACGATAAAACCAAGTCTGAAAATGATCGAAGAAATTGATAAAACTCTTAAAGTAAAATCCGAAAATATCATTGATGTAGAAGTTTTATCCTCAATACACGGTCTTTTCAAGCAATACATTTTTAACAAACTTGAACGACAATTCCATGTCAATTTACAAAATATCTTTCAAATTATGCGGTCAGAAATTAAAAGTTTTAATCGAGAAATTTCAAGAAAAATGTTAAAAAATATGAAGGGCTATCACTCTTTGGAATGTGAATACGAACGAACTTTAGTGAATGGTGAACCGCAAACATGTCTAATGTATTTTACTATCAAAGCAGACGAAAATCTTTGACGTAAACGACTTTATTACTAAGGCAATTTAATAAATTAACACATCGAGAAACAAACGAATAATCCAAATAAAGGTTCCGGATGGACATTTAAAAGTTGTAAACAACTAGTTTTGAGCCTTAACAAACACGAAATGATGAATGCAGGATCATACATCGATTTACCAAAGAATATCAAAGATAAAAAAGCTTGTATAAATATAAAAAATAGAGATGATTTTTGCTTTATTTACTCAATAAAGATGTGCTATTGAAAAACCAGAAAGAGACTGTGAACGTGTAAAGCAATACGAAAAATTTGTGAATGACGAAATATTTTCAGGTTTTGAGTATCCAATGTCTCTGAAAGATATACAAATATTTGAAAAACGAAGCTTACAATTCCAAGTATAAGTATCCAACAATGTCTATCAATGTCTACAGTTTTTGATGAAAATATTAACATTGTTCCGTTACAAATTTTCTGAAAAATATGACGCTGAAACAAACATTGATTTATTGTATGTTAAAACAAGATGATAAATCTCATTATGGTTTTTGATAACCGATTTAAATAAGCTTGTTCTTCTTCGCAGTTGTCTAAACATAAAGAAAGAAAATTTTTGTGTAGAAGATGTTTAAGCCATTTTTACAAATCTGGAGATTTAACAGATCACTTAGAAATTTGTAAAAAATCATGAAGTTTGTAAGCCAATTATGCCATTTCCAGGTTCAAACAAACTAAATTTACTAATTATCAAAAGAAATTTAACCATCCGTACGTAATTTATATGGACTTTGAGAGCATATTAGAAAAAATTCCGACATGCAAGAACAATCCACAAAGATCGACTACAACCAAGATTCAGAGGCCACATTCCTTATGGTTTTTTTACTCTATATTTAGTGTCGAATGTGACCAATCGCATGTACAAACCGATATGTTATCGTGCCAAAAATGAAGAAGATTTGAAAAACGTCCCGACAAAATTGTTTGAAGAACTCAATAAATTATCGAAATACATAGCGAAAAAATATAATTCTAAGAACATGAAACCTATGAAATTGACAGAAGAAGAAGAAATTTCGTATCAAAATTCCAAACGTTTGTCATATCTGTGAATGGTCTGCTTATGATGTTGGGTCCAATTCAGTATGGTTTTACTCCTGATAGTTTTGGAAAGATAAGAGTTATATAATAAAGTGAGAGATCATTGTCCATTTAACCGGCAAGTTTCGAGGCGCAGCTCATGCATGTTGCAATCTAAATTTGAAATTTCCTCAGAATATTCCCGTTTTCTGCCACAATATGTCAAATTACGATACTCATTTGTACATAAAAGAATTGGCTAAAATTATTCTGTAAAATTCTGGATATGGCTATGAATTCGAAGGTGATAAGCCAAGAAAATTCATCAAGTTTTTCGTTTGTAGACACGTTCAGATTCATGGCCTCGTCTATAGAAAAATTAGCTAAAAATCTAAAGAGAGAAGACTTCAAACATACAAATCATTTTATACAAGATGGACTGAATGAGATAATAGAAAGACAGCCAAATGACGACGACGAGATTTTTAAAATTCTATCTGGAAAAGGAATATTTCCCTATGAATTTTATCGACAGTATTGAAAAACTTGATTACACAGAAGAATTGAGAATTCAAGATTTCTATTCACTTTTGACAGACGAGAGCATATCTGAGAAAGATTATCAACACTACTTAAAGGTATGGAACAAATTAAAAGAGAAAAATCTAGGGAATTACTCTGATTTGTACAACATTCAAGATGTTTTATTGCTTGCTGATATATTCGAAAAATTTCAGAAATATTTGCTTAAATTGCTATAAACTTGATCCGGCACATTATCTAACAGCTCCCAAGTCTCGCATGGGATGCTATGTTAAAATTAACGAAAATTGAGCTTCAACTGATACACGATTATACGATATGTATTTAATGATTGAAAAAGGTATTCGTGGGAGGTATTTCTCAATGTATTAAGCGATATGTGAAAGCAAATAACAAATATTTGAAAGATTTCGATAAGACAAAGCCCGAAAACTATTTGTTATACGTTGATGCTAATAACCTTTATGGGTATGGCCTAATGCAAAAACTGCCGTTTAGTGATATCAAGTGGATGGATCCAAAAACTTACACAACTGCAGAATGGAAAGAAACAATTTTTGGAACTCACTGGCGACGAAGATTATGGCTATATTCTCGAAGTTCGATCTTGGATATCCAACAAAATTTACACGAACATCACAAGGATTTACCTCTTGCTCCAGAACATTTTAAAAAACAAACTTTGCACAACTCTAACTGGATAAAACTGAATACGTTGTTCATTCGAGAAATTTGAAGTTCTATTTTGGAACAAGGTATGATTTTGAAACATGTGAATAGAGTTATTGCATTCGATCAGAAGCCTTTTATGAAAGGAATACATTGATTTTTAACACAAACATGAGAACCAAAGCTACAAGCGACTTTGAAAAGGACTTTTATAAGCTGATGAACAACTCAGTGTTTGGAAAATCTATGGAAAATGTGGAGAAAAACAGATGTGATATTAAGCTTGGAAAATGAAAGTAATTTTCAATGAAACAAGCTAAGAAAACAAATTTCAAATGCTTTAACATCTTTGACGACAACTGTATAGCGAGTCACATGTACAAACAAAAGGTAAAATTTAAACAAACCGATTTACATAGGATTTTCAGTTCTCGACCTCTCAAAATTGCTAATGTACGAGTTTTATTACAACAAATTAAAGAAGTTTTGATCCAGATTTGAATCTGTGTTACATGGATACAGACAGTTATTTTTCTAGAATTGAAACGAGATCCTTTTAAAATTATTAAAGAAAATATAGATGACTTTGATACAAGTGATTATCCAAAAGATCATGAATGTTTCACTACTAAAAATAAGAAGGTAATAGGGAAATTCAAAGATGAGTTAAATAGCGAAGTTTTAGAAGAATTTTGTGGTTTAAGGTCTAAGATGTACTCGTACAAATATCTAGATAAAAACCCAGTTAGGTGTAAAGGGATTAAGAGAAGCGTTGTCAATAAAAACAATAAATATCGAAAACTTGAAGAGATGTTTGTTCGAAGATAAAGAAGAATTTTAGGGAGATGACAGTCATCAAAAGTTATAAACATGAGTTGTACACTGTTACCATAAACAAGCTGGCACTGAACGCTAAAGATGATAAGAGAATTGTCCTAGAAAATAAGATCGATACAGTACCGTATGGCTATGGATATAAAACAGATATTTTAGAAGAGTTTAAACAAAACTTGGAAACTTTGATATGTAAATGGAAGATGATTTAATTCACTGTCACAAGTGTAAAAAGAAAACGAAAAAATATAGAATTCTAAGATTGTTCAAACTCAAAACGGATTGTATAGAATTGCAGCAAAATGTTCAAAATGTAAGACAAATAAGAGTAAATTTATAAATAATCCAAATGAACAAAAACAAGTAAAGAAAGAATTAAAGAATAAAGAAGAAATAGAGATTGAAGCTAGAGAAATTCATGCACCAGTACGAAAAAAGTTTAAAAAGAGAAAAATTATAACTTTAGGAATTGACGATTTATGGGCAGCAGATTTAGTTATAATGTCTAACTATTCAGATCAAAATGATGGATTCAAGTATATGTTAAATGTTATTGATACTTTCTCAAAATATGCTTGGTCAAGAGCTATCAAAAGAAAAAACGGTAAAGGATATTTCAAAAGCCTTCGAAGATATAGTAAAATATCGATAAAGATCATCAATCACAAACCGCCAAATCTACTTCATACAGATAAGGGTTTAGAGTTTAAAAATAAAGAAATTTAACGAAGTTTTGAGGAAATACAACATTAAGATTTATCATACTGAAAACGAAGAGAAATCAAGTATTGTAGAGAGATATAACAGAACTCAAAATGAGAGAATGAAAGTAATTTTTGAGATTAATAAAAACTTTAAATGGATCGATATTCTTCAAAAAAATCGTAAAACAATTATAACGATACAGTTCACAGCACAATCAAAATGAAAACCGAAAGACGTAGATAAGGATGCAGAAAAGGAGTTATTAGAGACCGTTTTCAAGTATGTTCCACCTGAAATTCACACGAAAACTAAATTTAAAGTCAATGATCATGTAAGAATTGTTAGTAAAAAACAAACATTTTTCAAACAAATATAAGAACAATTGGAAAACAAGAGAAATCTTTGTGATTTATCAAATTAATAACACAGATCCTGTAACTTATAGTATAAAAGATTTAAATAATGAAGAAAATAACCGGAAAGTTTTATGAATATGAATTGAAGAAGTCAAAACTGTAATATAAATTTTTCTATATATAAATGGCGTATCAAAAGAAAAGAAATGTACAAAGTGCAAAGAATTTAAAGATTTAAATGAATTTTATAAAGATAAAAATAGGAAAGATGGAATGCATTATAATTGCAAAGATTGTGAAAGGGAATATCATAAAGAATTATATATGATAAAATAGAAAAATTAACTTTGGAAGATAAAGAATGTCTTAAATGTAAAGAAACTAAAAAAATTTCAGAGTTTAATAGTGATCACTAATAGTAGAAATAAGAAAGACTCATATTGTAAAGATTGTGTAAAGAAGAATCTTCATAGATTATATTATGAAGATACTCAATGTGAATGTGGAAGAACTATAAAATGGTTTACATAATTATCAAAAACATTTACAAACAAAATATCATAATTCAAGAGTTTAACATTTTCATCGTGTAATAATTTTTTCTATATAAAGTGGAGTCTCAAAAGAAATGTACAAAGTGTCAAGAAGAGAATAGAAAAGACTGTTATTGTAAGGAATTATATGATAAAATGAACAAATTAACTTTTAGAAGAGAAAAAGTGTTACTTTTGTAAAGAAATTAAAAATATTTCTGAATTTAATAACTGGCAGTATAGTAAAGATAGAAAAGATGCTTTTTGCAAAGATTGTGCTAAACAAATTTTCAGCGAAAAGTTATAAAAACGAAATGCCTTGTTGAATATGAAAAAAAGATTTTACAATGGTTACCTAGTTATGCTAAACATTTACAAACAAAATATAATAAATCGAGAGTTTTTAGTAAAATTTAGAAACATTTTCATCGTGTAATTTAGATATTCTATAAATCAGTCGAGATTCTGCCATATTTGTAGTAAAATGATTTCCGTTGTATAAAATATTCAAAGATTCTTTCATTTGGTTATACAGATTGATAGAATTTGGTTCGTCATCAATGAACAAAATCTCTAATTCAGGATAATTTATTTTTAGATGTTTTAATCGGTTTGGTTATTTCTCGTTTCTGAGCTCTGATAACATAATAAGGCCCATTCCCACATGTGATTCTTCTTAATTAATACAAAAACATGGTGCTGTTTTTCTTATCAAAATTTTTACATATCATATCTCTCTTCATTAATTCCATTCGCAATTCTTGATTCTCTATTTTCAAGGATTTCATTTCATCTTTAATTTGTAACTGTTTTATTTCATCTTTTAACTGCTTATTTTCGTTTTCAAGTTTGTACTCGCCATATTTTCTAATACTCGGTAAAACTTCATCTAAAACCCAATTTTGAGACGTTTTCTGCAATCTTCATTTTAGATTTCAGTATTAAAGAATATATGCCTGGTTCATTGATGAAAAATATAGTGTCTGGATGTAATTTTTGTAAGAGTCGCGATTCGATACCCTTGTCAGAATTTATGTTTTCAAAGCTTTTTTTTGTATTTTTCTTTAACATGATCTATGATAGCTTGTCTCGTATTTTTAAATTCCAATATTTCTGCAACATCTTTAGCCTTAAACCAAAATTCATTATTTTCGTCAACAATTGTAAAGATATGTTCGCTTTTTAAATCTAAGTTGATTATTGAGTAGGTCTACAACTGACTCCATTTAGATAGAAAAGAAATTTAACTAGTAATTTTTATTTCAGTATAAAGTCCAGATTCATTGATAAAAACAGGGTCAGGATGAAGATTGTTAAGGGGCCATTCGAATAGCCCCTGTTTTTTAAGTAAAAATATTGAATTTTGTCATCATCATCAACTCATTTTTATTCCTTTTTCAATCTTAAATATATTGTTGTTTTACTCTCATTATTTAATAAATTTCCCTCAGAGTCTTGAATAGTCAGAACGATTTTTTGAATTCTTTTAATATTTTTTCTAATTGGAATATAATCGATTTCATTCGGTTTTTCACTGATTTTTTGATCCATAAGCAACATTTGGGAAAAAAGTGTACAAAAATTTCAGATTCTTTGTGTAAATGTTCGGTATGATTTTCAAAACTAGGTTCAACGAGATTGCAGTGCACTTCAATTACATCGAAACGGTCTAAATTTTTGGCGTTTTATTTCCTAAATATACCTGATTTGGCTCAATAGTTTCTTGAACAAACCCTAACAAATCTAGAATAATTGCTGAAAACATTATTCTTACTGGTGATTTTATTTGAATTTTATTAGAGAGATAATTTTTTTGCATTTCAAACTTGTTTTCGTCAAAGTTTAAAGATTTATCTGATTGTTTGAATGTTTTCAGATAATTTTTAAGGGAATTTTTTATTTGATCGAAAGTAATAATATCCTTTGTTTAAACCATAATATTTTGTTATGTTTTTCTCACTAAATCCTATACAATAAGGAGAACTTTCACTAATATTTATTACAAAATTGTCAGAATAAAAACTGCTTAAACCGATAAAAATAATTTTGATTCTTCCTCTAAGTGTATAGGATGTTCCAAGTTTAAAACTAATTTAGAGCTTTCTGAAGTCAACTTGAACAGCTTCATTTTCGCAAGCGTTGCTTCAAGATGAAAATCTTCTATTTAAATGGAGAAATTTTTAAAGCAAAAAGATCAGATAAAACTTCAAACGTTTGAAGAAAATAAGAAAGATCAACCAATCAGATTGTTAATTGTTGGTTCAAGTGGATGTGGAAAAACAACTTTATTATTGAATTTTATCTACAATAGGTTGATTCCTTATTCCAATTTGTATGTTTTTAGTAAATCTTTAGAACAAGACGCCTATAAAAAATTACAAGAAAGATTTGAAAATATTGAGAAGAACTTAAGTAAGAAAAATATCATATTTTTATAATGCTTCCGAGGACATAGTTCCGTTAAGCGAATGTAAACCGAATTCTTTAATCGTTTTTGATGATTGTATTTTGGAAAAATCAAGACGTTTATCAAGGAATATTTCGTAATGTCTCGTCACAAAAATATCTCTTGTATCTATCTTTCTCAATGCTTTTCAAAGGTTGATATAAACAAGTTATAAGAAATAATTTGAATATGTTGTGTGTTTTTAAGCAAGACGATCACTATTCGAGAAAAATTTACAACAATTATGTGGGATCTGATATGAGTTTTAACCACTTTAATGAATTGTGTGATAAAATTTGGAAAGAAGACTATGGATTTTTTAACTATTAATCTAACTTTGAAGCCTAAAAATGGTAAATATTTGAATAAATTTTCCAATATAAACGTGTGATAATCTAGTTGTTTTCATGTTTTTACGTTCACGTTTACGTTTCGTGTTCTCGTTTTTACGTTCCACGTTCACGTTCCACGTTCACGTTCATGTTTCACGTTCATGTTTCACGTTCATGTTTCACGTTCGTGTTTACGTTTCACGTTCATGTTTTACGTTCGTGTTTCACGTTCGTGTTTCACGTTTCGTGTTTCACGTTCATGGTTTCACGTTCGTGTTTACGTTTCACGTTCATGTTTTACGTTCGTGTTTCACGTTCGTGTTTCACGTTCGTGTTTCACGTTCCACGTTCGTGTTTCACGTTCCACGTTCACGTTTTACGTTCCGTGTTCACGTTTCGTGTGTTCACGTTTTACGTTCCACGTTTAAAATTTTTCCTAAATAAATGGCGAACGTAACTTCATAAGAAGCAAAAAAACTTGATCAAATAGAAAAGAAATTAATCAAAGAATTTAAAAGAACAGATTCGAATTGATGAAAAAGAACAAGAATTTATTCAAAAAAATTAATCAACCTGTAACATCTGCAATAAAAAATGTTGAGGGCAAAATTGAAAATGTTTTAAGCGATAATCAAAATTTGATGAATTTGGTTCCAGTTGTGTACGACAATTTGCTGATATTTCGATACCAGAATCTGAGTTTGAATTGCCAAAATTACCATCTTCAACACCATTTAGACCTCGAATCATTGAAGACTCTACCATAGTTGAACCAATAAGTCCTGGAACAACGGATATAATAATTGGTGAAATTGGTAAAAAATTTCTTCCTAGAGCAAAGGATGATAAATTTGGTTTGTATTGGGACAGAAAAAAGAAAAGTTTTATGATTGGAAATTTGCCCGTGAATTTTGAGCATAATGATATCATTATTAATGAAAAAACATATGAAGGAACTCAAGGTTTATGGAGATTATTAACAGGCACTGATGATGTTCCAAAAGACGGTTTATATTCTGAAGAAGACTTGAAAAAGTATACTGAAATTTTATGGAAATCTGATTCAATTTACAAAAATAAATGATCCATCAAACTAAGAAACCAAAGTCAAGTAAAGGTAAAAAATATCTCAATTTGATTAAAACCAATTTGGGAAAAAAGAATCGAAGGATCAGGGTGTGAGAAAATACAGTGATAATAAGATTGAATACAGATATATCGACGATTTGACAAAACTCGATGGAATTATTAATTATATTTATGCTCAAGAAAAGGCTGGAAACAACAATTTTTTGAACGAAAAGAAAGCGATTAAAGAATTTTATTTCGAACAAACTTGATGAAAATGATTGAAAAACCTGATGGAATTAAATATTGTTAAAACGAGTTTTGCCGGCAATAAGTTCATCTATGATTGAGGGTAGTGGACTTTTGAATGATTTTATCAACAATTTACCTTTTTGAATTACACGTACCAACTTATCATTATCTGGGGCCCGGCACAAAACTCGAAAAAAAAGACTAAAAAGAGGAGATTACTGGTATAAATAAATTAGATCAAGCTGCTATGGAACACGATATTTTTTTATGCAAAACATAGAGACACAAATTCCAGACATATTGCAGATAAAGTTTTGCAAGATAAAGCAATGGATAGATTTTTATCAAAAGATGCTAGTTTAGGTGAAAGATTTGTTGCACTTCCAACAGCTGGAGCAATGTTTTTGAAGAGAAAACTAGGAAATGGGAAATCGAAGAGAACTTGAAATTTTAACTATATAAATGGAGGTGAACGTAAATTTTCAGCAAAAATCAGAAAGAAAAAATAAAAATCCGCTTTTAAGAAGAAAATACCCGTTAGTATTCAATTTAAAATAGATCAACTAAAAAATGGCGAAGATAAGATATTTTTTAACAAATAGACAATACAATAAACTCGAAAAACATAAGAAAAACAATAAAGGAACCAGAATAGAATTTTCTTATAATCAGTTGAAAGAACTTAAAAATGGTGGACTTTTGGAAAGATTTATTAGATTTTGGAGAAAATATTCCAGTTTGTTAAAAATGTTGTTCCTTATGTTCGTAAACTGCTCCAATCGTTAAAAAAGATGTGATTTCCTATTGTTCGAAACATTTTAAATTGGTTAGATAAAGAGTTGGAAGATGTTACAGGATCTGGATTAGATGAAAAAACTTTGAATTACGTGAAATCAAACATTGAAAAAAAATTTAAACCTTTAACATTCGGGGAATTGGAAGAAATCTGCAAAAAATATTAAACATTTTAGAGGAATCTTCATGAGAGATACATTACCAGAAAAAAGTTAAGAAATTTGAATGTGGAATTGTGAATTTAGACTCGATTATGGGAAGTGGAACGCATTGGATTTGTTATTATAAAAATGATAAGAATGCAATGTTATTTTGATTCGTATGGAAGAATTGAGGACAAACCACCTATAGAATTGATTAAATATTTGAAAAAATCAAGCGTCTACTACAATGATTCTCAGATTCAAGACTATAAAGATCCCCCAATTTGTGGTCATTTATGTGTTTTTGTTTTGAATGAACTGAGTACTGGTAAAGATTTTAAAGAAGTTGTTAACAAATTATTGCTTAATAAATATGGATTCACAAAATATTTTTGACGTATTTGGAACACAAATTATTCAAAATGTAGATAATATTTGAATTTTGATAGTTTGAGAAATGAGTTTGATAACATAGTCTAGAAAATTTATTACCAAAACCTTCCAGAGTTCAAGATATGTTTGGCTGTCGAGATTGAAGATTTTTAAAGTGAGAATATGATAACGAAACTTGCAAATTTTTCATTGGAGTTCAAATGAAGTTGCAGATAAAAATAAAAACATTGGCAAAAAGGAAGTTGATGGATTGGTGTTGTAAAAAAATTATTTACCATTTAATGGTCCCTCATATCGGAAAAAGCTGATGAAATTATTAACTGAAAGCGAAATCAAAGGTTGAAAAGAAAATTTAAATTAGTTAAGTTTGGCTAATAAAAAAAAGAATTGTCGGTGTTATCCGGACCTGGTGATTGACAAACATGATGTTGTTTGTTAAAGAACAAATTTAAAACCTCTAAAATTATCAGAAAACATCGATTTTAAAGTTGTTGATTTACATGATCCAATGTATAAAAATGCCTTAGATTTTAAAGTGAAAAAAGATATTAGCGGTCGTTAGTAAATAGAAGTTAATCCATTTGATGTAATGTTGTAATGATTCAATTAGAAGATCCCTATTAAAAATGTTTTAATGAACTAAAACTCAAAATTATGAGAAATCATAAACAGCATGTTATAAGATTTTTACCAACAGAAGTCATATGAAAAAACAAAAACTTGAATGAAAGAAGTTAAAAGATATCTATAGAAAATTGTGATGAAAAATTTACAAAATTTTGAGGAAAATTTCAATCATATATAAAAGGCGGGGAAAAAAGATCTTTAAGACTGGAAAAATAACAAACTTGTTTTGGAAACAATTTCGCTAGAATTTCAATGAGGGTATTTAAAAGATGAAACCGATAGAAAAAATGGTGAAGTTTTTAAAAGAGTAGTTATCTAAATCAAATCTTTACTTTCATGAATTAAATTAATTTAAACTAGAAGAAAACTTTTGGCGAAAATTTAATGAAAAAGTTATAAAAAAATAAAGCAGTCTTTTGATTAAGTTTTATAGTTTTTAGATGCCACACAAAACAACTTTTGCGAGAAATATTGATCATAAAACTTCGTTGAAATACAACGAGTTTGATATCTCGGATAAAGTAAATTAAAACATAGAATGGGAAAACTATTTAAATTAAATTTATAAAGAAGATGTCGATAAAACTTTTGAAAAACATCGACAACAGATTTTAATGGAGTAGGTGGTTTACGATGTACTTAATTTTCCTTATAATTAAATGGCGCTCCATATATTTGTGTGAGATGTAAAGAGAAAACTGCCACAAAACGATAGTAAAATACTATGCAGAATTAATTCAATGGAGTAAGAGAGATTTCTGGGAAATATGTTGCTGAATGTTAACAGTCAAAAAAGAGCCAATTTATAAAAACTTGATTTTGAGAATTTTTTCTTAATAAATATGAGATGGCGGGACCATTTACAGTGCTTTCGATCTTTTTATAATGCAACACGAAAGAGATTTGAAAAAAGAACATTGGGATGGACATTCTCTCAAAAATATGAAATTATTCTCCGATGTAGATATGATGTAGATTATGACGTAAACAAATTGAAAGTGTGGTATAACATTGCAAAATATCAAACCTTTATCAATCAGAGTTCATTCAAGAAAATATACATTATCAATATTAAAAGATCATATGTCTGTTCTTTGCACCTCTTATTCAAAACCACTTGAGGTATTAAGTTTTTTTGGATGAAAACTAAAGATAACAGTTGATTTGAAACAAATATATAAATAGGCGGTTCACTATCCTGTC
>NW_025788237.1:0-10011 GCF_021130785.1 Homalodisca vitripennis
CACTCGATACAATTCCTGGAAAATCCTTAAAAAAGCATAATGAATGGAATTTTGTACATAGTTTAATATTTTGTTTAATTTAAAAAGGAAAAACTGCTTGAAAAGAGGAAGTTCAAAGTCAACAAAAGCATAATCCAGTTATCTGTTCTCTCAGACAATCAAGTGTTTATCCCTTGTTGATAAAACTTGGATAGTGGAGACAATGACCTTTTAAACTCAGCAAAGATTTATAAAAATATTAGTTCGCCTACAGAATTTCCCCAGGTAATTATTACGTTAAATTTAAATTAAAATTAGTTTCTTAAAATATTTATGTATGTATTATTACGTTTAAAACTTATGGTGTTTTGGAGTTGTAGGATATTAAAGGGACCCAAAGCTTTTATAAATTTATAAAAATACTGGTAGCTGAGTGTACACAAAACCTATTTGGAATACAAACAGTTTTTTAAACTACTAAAGAGAGAAAGTCCACATGACCAATAATACTCCAGGTGAAGGGCTTAGATAATAGACTATATAGTTGTATGAATTATGGTAAACTTAACATCTTTTGTCTTTTAAACCCCCTTTAACTGCTAGTTGTCTTACTAGCCTAGTAACGCCCACTGCTCGGGTTATTTCGATTCAAACGATTTAACACAATTTGCACTGAGTTACAATTATGATATCATTGAAAATGCACTTAATAGTGTTTATAAAAATTATGTGGTCATGGGGAGGCGGGTATGGAGTTGGTGGGGGTTTTGGGTAGGGGGGTAGTAAGAAGGGGTATGTGAGGGGGTTTGGGGGGGGCGTGGAAAAAAATATAATGTAAATTGTAAAATAGTTATTTTTGAACAAATTTTTACATCTAACATAATATTAAATCAGTAATAATTCCTGTGAATAATAAAAACAATTTAAAATGCTTTATTTTCATGGTAATCTGCAAAACATGGAACGACGCAAAGCGTCAACATCACAGTCCTTACACATATATCGAGATTCAACACCACGCCTTTTTGGGCTCTCCCGTGACGTGTTCATGCAGACATGACAGGCCCTCATTTGCATCTTTCCTCTTAGCATTTGGGTGCACTTACTGACGGGAAAAATTTCTTGGAGTAAGTCTCAACTGTGGTTTCCCTCAGTGATGCCGTTCCCGCCTTTTTCTTAGCTCGTGGCCCTCCATATACTTTTCTATAATAAACGTTGTTTTAGAGCTAAAATGAAACTTTTTGAAGAGGTGGATTATTACCGAGTTTTTTACATAAAAACAAGGCATGGGAGTTCAAAATTGTCATCCAGGAGGTGGAAAAAAAGTTTTGTTGTAACCACCTAGTCGCGTTCTTCCCGAACAGCATTTCTAATTGAGACAATCATCATGGTCCGACCCCAGGTCAATAGCTCCCATGTTGACTATTTGTAGTCCAAAACACAAGAAGGTTTTATGATTGTACTCTTTTGTTCTTCGGATCCCTCTTTCCTGTATTTCTCATTTCATGTGAATGCTCAGTTGGGATAACAATGTACATCTCATTTATCGTCCACTAGTTTGCTAAAATTGTGCCATCGTGAAAACATTCTACCTCACCCACCTTGCAACTTTTTTCCTTCAAATTTTGGCATGCCTAACCCTTTGTAGATTTAACTGTTCCACAAGCATTAGTTTTTCTATCTGTGGAGGAAAAGCAAACACAGGTCTGGGCTAGTAAACCCAATTATCTAAAAATATGCAGTGCCCGCTCTGACAAGATATTAGATTTAGGTAATATTGTTACTCACAGCTCCGGATATACCTACAATCCTGTTGTGTTGTTTATTCAGTCTCCCTTCCCATATAAACAATTTAAATCTAGCACAAAGCCGGCTCTCACAGTCACACAAAAGCAACCCCATCTTTATAACCAAAACGACTTCGTTGAACGTAATAAACTTGTTGAAGCCGAGTTGGCCTTTGAAAAGAAGGAGACTTTCATCAATACAGATGTTTCTAAATGTCTCAAAGTTGTTTCGGGAAAGATTCACGAAAGATATCGACAACTTCTTTTATTTTTGAAAGTTTTACCCGTTTTGACAGGAACGTTGTTATCTGAGAAATGAAGCAAACTCATGATGTTCAGATACGCGATCTCGGCTAATCAATATCTGAGACACTATATTTGTTGAAGGGGGATCATTGGGACTCAGATACAGTTCTAAATTAACTTTTTTTATTGTGTCCCATTAGCATAAGTAGTTCCCAAAACAAACAAAGAGTTCATTTTTTGTCCCAAAAGGGTTCCCAATGATTTATTCGTGATTTGTCAGTATGCGTCTTAGTTGATACTAAGTAGTCAAATTGTTTGTTTGTTTTCACGAACAATTAGTTCAACTAATTCATCTGGGAAATAAATGCTCGAAAGACAATCCAATTCCGTGCATGTATTAGTCAATGCATTTACTTACTCCTGAATTATAGTTATCAAAATTTATGAAACAATTGGATCAAACTGACCTGAAATTACCAAATGTGTGGATACTTAGTATTTGATCGATTCTTTTCATTTGAAGGATTTCTGAAACAAGCGTTTTCTTATTCGCATTTGGCGGCTTACATTGGACGTTAGTAGTAGGCCTACTACTTGGTCCTGGTTCAATCAAGGCGTCTTTGCCATTTACCACTGAATCAATATCCCTTAGCTTACTCAATATGTCCACTGTTTTTTCAAAACTAATTCACAGTCACTAAAATTTATAAAGTTGTTCATTACATTCATCTTATTAATCTGGGAAGATAATCTGGATCGTCGCAAAAAATCGTCGTCCTCCGAATCTAGGTACTAGCCTAGGGTTCTGAACTCGGTTTAAATCAAAGGGAAATTGTACGAATTTCGTTTGGTCATCATTGTCTTTAGACATTGTACCAAACACTAAATAACGAAAATAAGCACTAACAAAACAAATAATAACAATATAACGAACATTGTTGTCAATAAAAACCCAAACCAATAAGTAAAACGAAGCCGGAAACAATCTGCCGACAAACTAATCACGTGTTGGTGTCGACGTGAAACGTAACTCAATAGTTCGGATCCGCAAGATATTTTTCCCACTATCTGATGTTAGTTGTTCATAACAAATGAAAATGCGTAATGTTGCAGGAGGTGACCGATAGATAGCACAAACATCAAATATTTACGTTCTGATCGGACACGGGCAACCCAACAAAATGCCCAGATGTCGCAAAAATAACAATCGCGTAGACGCGTGAGACAGTGACGGCACGATTATCGATATCGCGTCAACGCGTTTACAGCAGTTAAGAGGTTTTAATAGTTTACAACACTATTCAGTTTTCATTAAAGGCTTAATGTTAGTGTGGCATGAAATGTTGTAAACTAAACTAACTGATATTTTATTTGAATGTTTTACAAATTCAATGTTTTTGAAGTGAGGTGTTTGAAGCAAATGTTATATTGTATGTGATTTAAAATTGAATTTTCTACGTTTCAGACAGAGGTACGAAAACAGATTTCACCTTTCACTGACTTGTATCCCAAACAACTCTCTGCTCAAAAAAAAAAGCATAGCCTTTATTTTTGTCTTTATTTCATTCATTGCGCTCAACACATTGTTCAAAATGGATGTAATAATAAACTCTCCCACCGAATATTAAGTACTTAGCATCATTAGATTTCCTTTGGACATTATCTCTGGGAAAATGCAAACCTGTTGAAATTCATCATGAATTGGTGGTCTCCATACGGAGAAGATGTTGTGAGCTGTGCACTTTTAAAAGCTACAGTCACTGCAATAGAAATGAGGTGGTGTAATTAATTGTTTGCATGGAGAATGAACTAATTCTCACTACGAAAAAAGAAGTGACAGACCCGTCTCTGGTTATAAATGACCTTGTTTGAACAAATAATTGATAAAGTTAGAGAGAAAATCTAAGGTTTACAATCCACAGTCTTTTCCCGGCAGTTTTGCCACAGATATTCTTTCCTGCATCCGAATTGTTGGTGATCATTGAGGGTGCGTCCACTCCTTTTGTCATCATAAACATTATTGTGGCTAATTATTTTTAAACCGTTTGTATGCCTATTTCCAATTACTCATAATGAATTTTCACAATTCTGACAATGAAATTTCAACTAGCTTTAATGTCTTTAGGTGCCAAGAAAGCAAATAACAGCACGTACTTCACAGTCGGTGACATTATTTTATTAACAGAGGTATTTGAAATATGCATTAACAGAACCGAAAAAAAGATCGATTATGTCATAATTGTAAGTGGTGACTTGCTAGCTAACAGATGAAAGTTTAGATAATTGTACAAGTAGCGAAACGAACGACCACAACGCTGCAGAGCTGTTGGAATTTCAAAATAGTACTTTAAAGCACACCTCAAATGTAAATGGTAAGGTACGATAAAAAATCCTCAGGGGTAGTTGTGGCTTTCGACTACACACGGGAGAGCCATCCCTTTCTTCTGGGAGGCTGGGCTACCCCGGGGCTACCTGAGCCGTAGCTGTGATACTCTCCTCACATTCCCCGTTTCCAGAGCTAAGGTCGTTTCTTCTCGTCATACGGATCTTAGCTCGACATCTTTGTATCTTTTCTGGCAAATCTCGCCCACCTCTTCTTTTCTTCGACCCCCACGTGTGTGTCACTTCCATCCTTCTTTTCGACCCGCAGCATACCGGTGGAACCCGGGGAGTGTCCCTGAATTGTCGCAGGGACTGATGTGTGCTTTGCACTGCCGATGGTGTTTTCTCTGGTGTGACCGGCCAGGAAAGCCGGCCCCTTCGGGCCCCGCTAGTCTAGGAAATGCGCCCATGGATGCAGAGGTCGGACTCTTGCATTGCTACGGTCGGGCCCCCGGCTATGTCTGGTTTCCCGGTGCTGGGTAGTACGGAGGTCGTGCCCCAGGGAACTGGGGTAGAGGCTCAGTCCTCGAGGGTACACCCCGTGTACCCAGATTTTTCCGGGCCCGCCCTTGTCACAAGAACGATGCGCTGGTAAACTTAAAGTATGGAAACGCAAAACCCCACCAACCGACAACGATACAGAGAGGTTGAGGAAGGAATTTCCCCCTCTTCCCTATCGTCTACTGCAGACCGCGTTTGCTAAGAGTAGTCGTGTATTGAGGTCCCCTCCTTCGCGACCTCATAGCGAGAACTCCGCCTTCGGGATCTCTGCAGGGCCCTGGCTTTCCCGTTCCTTACAAGAGACAGGTACAAACCCGGGTTTTCTCATGAGTTTTCAGTCCATAGATACCAGTCAAATGTCTTTTCCCTTGGTTCCCTCGATGGGGAAAAACATGGAGTATGCGGCGGACACCACTTCACGGAGGTAAAGACGGGTTTTTCTACATGCGAGCAGCTACTCGAGACAGAAGAGCCTAAGCACGGCATCCCCGGAACGGCTGATCTCTCTGGAGTCGTCTCAATCTGACATAGATTTTGGCAGGGCTGGAAGATATCGAGGAGAAATGCAGAGAGAAAGCCGCAAAAAAGAGACTCATCAGGCCCCTCACCATCTATGGTGGCAGCAGCTTCTACCCGGCTGGGAAACGAACGGCCGAAGTCCCCCCGAACATCCAAGGGAGGGAAAAGCGGAGAGAGACGCCGGAGCCACTTTTGTCGGCGCACAGAAGAGAGTGAGTTTTGCCCGGAAAGGTCGAAAAAAAGAAAAACGAAGGCCATAATAAGACGGGAAAGACAAGACCACCTCCACCCCTCCCCCACAAGTAAAGAAGCCGGAGAAACACCGCGTTCCACCTGGGGGGCAGGTGGGATTTTCAAGCCTAAAGCGGCAAGTCATACCCGAGATTTTTGGGTGCAATGGGGGCTGGAGTTACTCCCAAGAGGGGAAACCGGTACGCCACAAAAGGGAAGACTATCCGGGAGGGTATTACTGGAACCGAAAAATGCGCTACAAAGGAAACTCCAGGAGGCGATACAGAAGGAAGTGGGTACGGGGGCGATGTTCCTAAGGCAAGATCGGGGCCAGGGGGAGATAATTTCACCTGTGTCATTTTCCTGACGGGGCCGGTTACTTTGGGGAAGTACCCTACAGGAGGGGAAAAAGTTGGGTCACCGGGGTGGTTTCTGCCCAGGGAAGATGTTCATCACACCTTCTTCGCTTGGGGGCCTTTCCCCCGAGGCCAGGCGAACGCTCCCACCCAGTTGGCGATGTTTCGGCAGAGACCATTGTGGAGATGATCTGCAGGGGGGAGGACGCCTGGAATCAGTCACCATCATGTACAGCGATCCTTCTCACAAAGGTGTCAAAAGTTACTCCAGTTTTTTAAAAAAAGGTGACAAAAATTGTTCATAACTACGTCCAATCTCTTTGTCCCTATTTTTTCAAAAATTTTTTGAATCAATTATTACAACCCTAAAAGGCTATTTTGAGTTTCATAATTTAATTTCAAATAGTCAAAAAGCTTCCGCCAGGGAAATCTACAACTTCGGCTGTATTAAACATAATTGATCATACCCTAAGGTTTTTTGAAAAAAAGGATTCCCTTCTTTATTTTTTATGTGACCTCAGTAAAGCATTTGACAGTGCCCCTTGTTGTGTTCTTCTTGAAAACTTGCTTTTTAAAAGGGTTTAGTGATTGTGCTTTAAGACTTATTAAGTCATATCTTTCCAATAGATTGCAATATGTATGTTCAGGAATAAATGCCTCAAATAAAAACCGGAAACTGGGTTCCAGGGGGTTTTAAAATTTTTGGGGCCCTTTTTTTCTTTATTTTTATTTTAAAAGATTTTTCCAAAAACCTCAATACTCATTCATGATTTTACGCTGATGAACCACCTTACTTTCTAGTCTCAAAATTTAACTGTTTGGCACAAATTACCCAAAAATCTGAAAAAGGGGCTTTAATGGTTTGCAGCAAAAAGCTAGCATGCAATTTGGAAAAAACACAGTGTATTATTTTAAAACCCCAAAACAGGAAATCAATTTGGTATGGGTCAAGCCCAGAATTAATGTAGCCAAAATTAAACTGGTCAACTCATATAGTACTGTCGGGAACAAAATCTCTAGAGAAAATTTACTTACTTTGGAAACTCAAAATTTTTGTTAGTCCAGAAAAATTTAAGTTTGGGAAAATTTTTTGGGTTTTTTCAGTCGCACATTTTGTATGGTCTACTTGTATGGGGCATTCTTCACATGCATTACTTCTTGTGCACAAAAAAAAGGCTGTTCGTAATATTGGGGGACCAACCCCTTGAACACTGCAAACCCTCTTTTTGTAAAAATTCAAATTCCCACAATTAAAACTTTATTTTTTCAATTTTATTGTATAAAAATCAAATTTTTGAATCTTTTTCAACAAGACGGGAGATCCACAATACAACACTGGGGGGAAAAAAGATTGATATATTCCTAAACAGACTAGCTAAAACTAAAAGCTCGTTTAAATTAAATTTTATAAATTTTTTTAATAACCCGATGATCGAGACTTTTTCCTTTTTAAAAATTTTTAAAAAAAAAGTTTATGTTTGGCTAGTGAAAAAACCTTTTTTACAGCATTGAGGAATTCAAAATTTGCCATATTAATTTTGGTTTTAGTTTAAACTAACTAAATTACTTTTATTTATTGTACTTTTCTTAAATTTTCATTGAACTTTTTACAAAAACTTTTTTTTTAATGTAATTTTTTGCTTTAACAAGTATGTATTTTAAAATGACTTGTCCTATTTTGTAAACAGATCAATGGAAAAATATTCTTTTTCTTATTCCCCTTTTTCTTATTCTTTCAGCGTAAACGGATCCTGGGGACCCCTACTTCCGAAACAAGTACTTTTGTCCTGGGTTTGGGACATAAAACCACACCAGGCAAGATACATCCCAAAGGGTTTCCCGGGCCTGGGCCCTCCGTCCTGAGTGGGTAGTCCACAAGGGAAGTCCCACACTCCGTGCGCAAAGCATTCCCCCCCCACATTAAAAAAAAAAGAAAAAAATATGATAAAAAAAGTTGAGTAAGTTGTTATTTAAAACTTTTAAATAACAATTTTTTTTTTTATTCAGCAATTTAGGCTACTTTCCGAATGACCATCAAAGGCAACCAATGTCAGTATCTAGTACATTGGAGTGTAGAATTGCCATTTTTTGTCAAAACCTTTCTTCAAAATAAAATTGGGATATTATTCTCATGCTTTTCAACTAATTTATTATTTTTATAAAGTATAATCAACCCTAAAATGGGGAGAGAAATGGGTATAAGTTGCTGGGAACTAATTGGTGAAGATGTTTAAATCATGTAAATTTGGGACCTGGCTTTTTTAAATAGATGTGAACGTGAAATGAGGTGAATGAAGAGATTTTGTAGGAAAACCAAATTGAGTTTTGGACTCTGGAAGAATTGAGTTTGATAGTGTTACCTGTATAAGATATTGGCATACAGTTTCAGCATCTGTAATAGCTCTTTAATTCAAACTTATTCTTTGGTCTGGTGGCTATCATTATAATCTTAAATTAATTGGTAGGACAATGTTTATTGCTAAAAAAAGATCTTGACTCATAATCAGTCTATACCAGTGTTGCTTTGACGATGACTGTGCTAAAAAGTTTCACAGTCGTAAATGTTACCTTGTTTAGTAATACGTTTAAAATTTTGTCAGCTACATGTTGAATTTCTTAATGTCACTGAGTGAGCTACTTTGCCACAGGGATGCAGAAAATGTTTGACTACCCAAAATTTCATCAGACACTATTTTTTAATAATTTATGTTATAAATAAAAGTAGATGTAATATGTTATTTTAAAATCAGTTTTTGTGTTTGACATGGTACCAAAGATATTCGAAAAGATTACATTTTAATTGTTAAAAAAGAATTCCCATATCTCTTTCCACACTTGCAAAGCTTCATAAGATGTTGTTTGACTGTAAGAAATTTTATATATCTGTTATGATGTTGTTGGTGCTGCAGTTAACAATGAGGCTGATTAAAAAGAGGTACATAGTTTTACTTTTAATAATTTTTACAGAGTAAAATTGAAATGAGACTGAACAATAGTGGTGTTTTAATAGGTGTATACAACTATTACAAGTATAATTTGTAGCTAAAATGTACAATAAGCTATAACCCTTGGTTTGTTTTTAGTTTGGTAAATTTCTGGAGGCTGTTGCTGGCGGTTTGTGGCCAGATGTGGCTTTGTTAACACTGGATGATATCACTCGGGTTGTTACACCTGCAGCTCTCCATACTGCACCCTCTATGGCACACAGGCTGCCGCCCTCCAGCTGTTATCTTGTCTCATCAACAAATCTGCAGATGGTAAGTTTTGTTTTGACAAAATTTAATTAAATATTGGTTACAGTTGTTCCTTATCATGTTACAATACTGGGTTGTTATTCTAACTCATCACAACAATACCAGAGAAGTGTGATATGTTGATTCTGGACATTCTTTCGATCTTCTCTTGATGAAACATTATCTAATTATCAACAGTCAGTACAAACTAATTAATTTGGCTTGCACACTAAACTGAAATTCTTTTAGTTTTCTGGTTACTAAGATTATTAACAAATGATTCCTTTCTATAATTTGTTGACCTAGAAGGTTCTTTAGAAAAGAATAAATATACTTTTGTGGTTTTTGGTACTTAAAGAGACCAACTTCCAATGTATTGGAAATGTAATTGTAGCAAATTTTCAATCTGGCATTTAAAGTTGCAATAAAAAGGTTTTCATATGTTTATAACATATTTTATCAAGATGTTCATATACAGTATATCCATAAGTAGATAACCAAAGCAACAAAATATTTGTTGTGCTGTAAATTATATCTTACATGAAATTTGTATATTCTATTGAAATTTTGATATTGATAATGGATGATTTGAAGATAGTAGGCTTTCAGCCATTTGTCATCATCTATATATAATAAAAATGAATGTTTGTGTGTTTGTCCTTTATGGAATCGCAAAATATTAGACAGACCATTATGAAAAATTTGTATGTATACCTATTCTTCCACGGGGAAGGTTTATAAGCTAGCCCCTTGATGTAACTCACCATCAACGGCGCA
>NW_025788238.1:0-11078 GCF_021130785.1 Homalodisca vitripennis
CCACAGTCTCTCTGCGGCAGGTGGTCGTGCTGGTAGATTTTGAAGCCTCTGCAGGCAAGGCCGGACAAAGTCCTGAAGATGAGTGCACAGAAGACTGGACTCGTGACTGGACAGTTTTAGCAATCGCACAGCTCGGAACCTTCTTTCCATGCTTGTTTAGATGGAGTCCGTGGCGCGTGTAGTGTTTTCTGTAGAGGATGCAGTTCAACTCGCCATACGTCAATCTGAGTTTACCCTTCTATTCTCGCATGAATTTTGTTACTGCCAGGTTAGCATAGAAGATTGCATCGTTAAGATGGTTTTAAATCGTAACGATAAGGAACACTGTCAATTATTATATTCGTATCTGTTTGCAGTGTCAACAGATCTTTAAGTCCATGAACGATTGAAAGCTGACTAGGGTCATGGCCACTAATGTTGTTTGTGCCGGCTAACAATATCACAAAGTCATCTTTGCATAAGTCTTTGACAAAAGGTTTACCCTCTGAGATGATTTCCTTTAACTTAGCTCCCGGCTTAGAGTACACAAAAACATCATAATCTCCAACAAGGCCTTGAATATAGGGATGTATATCCTTCCCCTGGCTGTCTGTCAACACTACGATTTTTTTACAGTGTTTTGGATCACATGTCTCACGTGTTACAGATGTGTGGTGGGGCATTTTCAGATCGATGGACTTGCGCTTTGGTAGTAACCTTACAGTCCTGACGATCCTTTTGCGCTGGGGAATTTCCTCTGTCCACAGAAGGAAACTGATTTGATGTTTCAAGTGTAAATCGTTTTGAGGATCCATTTTGTTGTCTGAATGTTCTTCTTGGCGTTAGAAAGATCGACTTATTTTCAGAAGTTTCATTATTCTTGGCATTTTTTTTTTTTTTCATTTTGTAGTTTAAAATTTATTTCCAATTTATTGTGTTCGGATTGTAATGTAACAATTCTTTCAATTTAGCAAGCATGTCAACCATCCCTTCCTTTACTAGAACCTCTTATAAATCTTGTTTTCGTTTCATCTTTTCATTTTCTAAACATCTTTTGAGTTGACAGATTTTATCACTCATTTCTGTAAGATTCTCTGTAAGGTCAATTTTTCCTTTTATTGTTTTATCAAGCCGATTTAATAAAGTCATTAGGTGGGGGATTAGATCTACTATGGCATCAGTTGTGTATTTATCCGGTATTGTATTTAATATTCCATACAGATGGACGGCTTGATCAATGACCTCTTCATTTAGTAAGTCTTCCTTCAGATTGAGGATTTCATCTTGGCCCCCTCGCATTAGGTTTCCCCGTACCCTACGAGTCATCATTTTCAAATGCAGTATTTTCTTGCGGCTGAAATTGCTGAGTATGTGACACCAAGACTGGTGTGTAGTGCCAGGTAATAGCACAACAGGTAACAAATAAGAGTAATTGTTTAACTTGATTCTAGGCGGACTAGCTAATTCTGGGAAAGTGAAACTCCTTCAACTTTTGCCGCCGCTATCATCGCAATGCATGAAACAGTCTTAATTCCCTTAGTAAATACGGAAGGCGTTCGTTGTTAATTTCCACAGCGACGACGTTTCCGCCTGTGCACAGCAAACAGGGGAAAAGAATAGCGGGAGAATCCAGTCCCCGCCGGTTGTTAAGGCAGTTACTGCACAGCCATCTCCATTGCTACGTGGAGTCACTGATGAGGAGTGCTGTATCTACCGTCCTATAGTAATAGTTGATTGAATATTCTACCACTTAGTTTAGGGAGTTCGTTAGTAGAAAAAAAAAAAATGAATATGCCCTACGATGGATCCCTGTGAAAAACCTATTAGTAGGTAGTTATCTTGAAATCATCTACAGAATGCCCTCAACTCAACCCTATTTGAAGGTGATATATTTTAAACATTATTGGATCATCACGTTACACCGAATAACTTAATTAATTATCTACCGAACGTTTAGATTTGGTTTAACACAAATTATCCACTGCTATTTTATTTCATACTACCGATAACAATACAAAATGGATATTTAACCTCCAGAATTTCTCATGGGTTGATTGAATCGTCATACTTAAATTTGTCTGGGTTACTAGGCCATCATCTCAGTTGAGTAGTTATTAATAAGTTAATACACTTCTGTTATGAAATTTGTGGACAATGTAATTTTAAACACACGTTTGGATGTTTTCAAAAGGAGAACACCACATTTTACAGATGTTGAAAGGCCCTACACAATTAAATATTGGTATGAGGTTTAACGCCCGAAAAGATGAACAACATTAGGTGCACTCCATCTTTATATGGCAAGTAAAAACGTTTATATTTTACAAAAAATTACATTAGAATAATATGTGGAAATCAGAGAACGTACAAAAAAAAAATACTTAGATACGGTCCAATGAGGATCAAGTTTTTTCATTGGAAATCAATTGAATGAATTGAAGCTATTTTGTATCAAACAACTTTTTTATACATTGATAAACTAAATTTTCACAATGGCCCAATACAATGTAAGTTAATCCCACAGAAATATTAATGTTGAAACCAAAGTCTGTAGGTGACCACCAGGGAAATCCTGGCTATTACAAGATTAGAAGCAATCCCCACTAGAACTCCTATATACTATGGCAAATCACTCAGGCTTAGACAATGAAACCATGATATTATGCGGTTTATCACTGCTATCTTCATCGAGTAGTTTAGTGTCAATCAGATGTCAAAATTCCCAAACAAAGAAACTTAAAATATTTAAAATGTCTAATACTTCACGACAATGTGAATGTATTTCTAGATTCATGATTTTTTTTATATTGCTTGGTCAATGTACGGGAAATTTATATAACTTATAATCATTAAACAAAGAAGGACAATATTGTTATTAAAATAGTTATTCCAAATTAAAAGAAAATAAATAAGATAGTATTTAAAATTTGTACAAAACTCGTTTTCATTTAAATAAAGTGCTATATTAACAATTTAACCAACAAATCTTCAGTTATTTATTTATTTATTCAAACAATCACAACAAATTAGAAATCCAAAATTTAATGTTACCACTATTAAGTTATCTTCTCGAAAACAATTAACTAAATTCTTGAGGGGCGAAAACTGAAGGAGCTGGGAGAGTGAAAATCTTATAATGACCAACAAACCCATTAAATTTCAAATGTAATCACATAACTTGTTTGCTAATTCCCCTAACGGAAGTCCCGTGCTTCGTGATTAATGTCATATAGCCCGAGGCTGCTAGGCTTGACGAGAGACCTGCACATCGGTTTTCATTCACTCCGGGGGGGGGGGGGGGGGGGGTGGTCTCCCAAATCCGATCACCTTCCCCGGTTGACTCAGTCCTAAGGTGTAGAGGGCGTTTCCATGAGGATGTCCCTAGCAAATGCAGTTTAGTTGTCCTCCACTTGTTCCAGATAATTAGGAGTGTGCTCAATTTCGACCCCTTAGTAAGAGTTCTTCCCCCAAATACTCCAACATATTTAAGACCTGTCAGAAAACAACCTGCATTATCCAAGTGTTTATAAAGAATAGTTCACTAAAATTCCTTCCGCTTTATTGGCTTGTGGTCAATATTTTGTCACTATTCCAAATCCTGGACTTCGTCCTTTACCACAGTAATTCCACAGCGCTGTAGACATAAAACTTGCTATTGATAAACGACAAGCTACAATTTTTTAGACATTATTTTGATTTCTTCCAAGGCCTTCGACTGTGTGATATCATTGTCCTTTAGCTGATCAAATTGAGATTTAGTTTCTCAGATGGTTGAGACAAGTTGAGTAGGGTCATATCTCTTCTGAAAGGCAACAGTGGTCCAGGACCAACAAGAGATGCACCGAGTGGAGAACGTGTAAAATATTAATATTTTATTAACGTGTCTCGCGTGTTTATGTGTAAGTGTTAGGCTAACAAAATTTATTTTATGAAATAATATTCGTTCAATTTTTGTCTTTTAATACCTCTACAGGTTGTAGGGGAATTTCCAACCAGCACCGAAACTAGGGCAGCTTGATGGTCGAGCTCATTTCTAATTAAAATATACACTATCAAGGACCCAGAAAAACCCTGTAAATGTACTTATGCTATGCATACTGGCTCTCGGTATTCTTGAATGATAAAAGATTCTCAATCATTTTTTTATTTATTTGTCCTGATTCTTTCTGGTTTTAGGAAAGTATCCAGTCAAGTGAATTGTGAGTAAAAACGTTTATTAATACAAAACCCTAGCCCGAAGCTTGCTAGCGTACTGGTACTCATTGAGGATCTTATAAATGTTATTTTATATCGCCAACACTATTTTGTCTAAACTGGTGCCACGATACAGATATCTCGTAATTTAGTACTTAATTATCTCCGTTGAACAACAGTTATTGTTAAGATGTGTGTTGTACTCGTACATGCAATAGAATGCACGTACACAGAAGTACAGTATGTAAACTTAGTTGAGAAATGTTTTATTCAAGGAACGGATATAGTCTGGAAATTGCTGTGGTGTAAAAAATTGAATCCCGTGCTTGTAGAACTCACTAGCAAATAAACGGTCCTTTGATGATTGTCGCAACAGTGAACATTGACACAACCAACATATAAAAGGGAGGGCGTTCATACCTTATTTATTACCTTTGTTAAAAAAGTAGTAAATCGCACTTAGATACAAGCTCACAAGTAAGGTCAAGGTTATTATAAAATACTCCTCATTTCAAAAACATTCGGAAATATTTTTACACACCTTCACCGATGACCACTTCCAAATCTCCGGAATCTTATCTGGTTGTATTATAAATACATTTATGTCAAATCATACAGACAACCCTATTTAAATATCAATAAAAGTATATGGGACGTAGATTTTTGTATAACATTTTATGAGTAAAAAGACATATAAAAAGGAAATGTCAAAATTTGCTAAAATTATCACATATTACTTAAGTTACCAATCTGGGAAGCTTCACGGCTACAGTTATGGATGAATAGGTCCCCAGGAGGCTGAAGACACCGGTTTATATTGTATAAACACTATTTTTTTTGTTTTCTTTTAACCGAATAAAGACCTTTCCTCCACAGAAAAAAAACTGTTGTCAGTTATGTTAGTATTGGTGAAGCTCGAAAGGAGAAATCAGAAATCAGAAATTCGTTTAGTTGTCAGACCAGTAGAACACTGCAAAATAGCGTCAACAATATTATGTAATAGTTAATTACACTAAGTTATTTTCAGAATAAACCCAATAAAAATAAATATAAAAACGTCAGATTAATTTAAACAGCACTAAAGTTTTGTTGTCAATGCTAAAATAAGAACCAAACTAAAGCTACCATAGGTGGCTAGTCCTTAACATAAAGCTTAATATAAGCTATTCTGACCAGAGCACTCGACAAAGTCCCTGGACACTGTTAGTAAGCCCCGCTGTACCAAATGCCGCTGTACCTCCCTCTCAAAAGAAGGACTTGTTTTTTTTTGTTTCATAGAGTCTGTGAGTGCATTATATTGTTTAATGCCGCTGGTATAATAAAATGTCCCTTTCAAAAAAACTTGATCTATGGGCAGGAATGGTAAATCATATTGGAGTGACGT
This sequence comes from Homalodisca vitripennis, assembly GCF_021130785.1. Taxonomy (NCBI): domain Eukaryota; kingdom Metazoa; phylum Arthropoda; class Insecta; order Hemiptera; family Cicadellidae; genus Homalodisca; species Homalodisca vitripennis. The sequence goes on from NW_025788238.1 coordinate 5,558, forward strand.
ATGATTGTGACGATGTAGGGGATTTTGAGATTTGAAAAGGTGGAGGTTTTTGTGAACAAATGTCACGCAGTACAAGATATAAATCGATGGGAATGTTAGAACCTTTGCCTCCCTAAAAAGCGACCTACAAGAAGTTCTACACGGTTTCCCAAAAACCGCTCTCAACGCCCTTTTCTGGAGTTTAAAAACGAATTTTGTACGTACACTTTCACATCCCCAAATGACTACAGCATATGTGAGAAAGGGGTAGATAAGCCCATAGTAAGCAGCCAAGGTCACTCTGGCATCAGCAAACTTTGACAGGTTTCTAATAACAAAAATCCCCGAGCTTAGTTTCCTACAAACGAGCTCAATATGATCGTGGAAGCTTAATTTATTGTCTATCTGAACGCCTAGAAACTTTAGCGACTTACCAGATGAAATCTCTTCATCCCCCAAGTGGAATGGAATTTGCTCAAAATCCTGAGAACTTCTGATAGAAAAATGGATCATTTGAGTTTTCTCGTTATTTACTACGAGCTGGTTATGCTGAAACCACTGGGATATTTTTTGTGCTTCTTCAGAAGCCAGAGTCATGAGGTCCAAGTGGTTTGGGGCTTTCACTGTGAGGGATGTATCGTCTGCAAAAAGACAAATTTTGGCATTGGGACCAGAAATGCAAATTGGGAGGTCATTCACAAACAAGAGGAACAAGATTGGTCCCAGTACTGAACCCTGCGAGGATCCTACCTGTGTTATTACCTCACATGGTTTTGACGAGGCTGTTCTTTGACAGCTATAGCTGTCCAAAAAAGGAAGCTGAAACTGCATTGCGTCCTCCCACGCAGGTAAGATGAAATCCAACAGTACGATACCACTCTAATTGCCAAGTAAGTGAAGTTTTTTTTAGCAAAATTTTATGATTAACCATATCAAAAGCCCTTGGTTCAAGTCGAAAAACAATCCCATAGCTGAATTGCCCGAGTCCAGAGCCTGTGTCAAAAAATGAATTAACAGAGTCAACTTCGTCAGTGGTTGATTTTCCTTTTATGAAACCAAACTGACTTGACAGAGAGAACTCCGTTTCTCGCCAGAAAAGACAACAATCTATCCAGAAATATTCTTTCAAATATCTTAGAAAAGGTGTGTAACCAGCGAAATAGGTATGAAGTTACTACAAACGTTCCTAGACTCCTCTCTTGTAGAGAGGGTGGGACTATAGCGTGTTTTTGTGAAATTAGGAAATTCACCCACTTGAAAAAGATAAATTAATTAAATAAGCAAGCTGGGGGAAGAAATTAAATCATGGATAGCCTGAAAAGCTGTAGACGATAGTCCATCATTTCCACAAGATTGGCTTAGGTTTTAAAGCAAGTATCACACGCGATACTTCTTGCCTCTGTGGTGGGGTGGGGACAAGAACAACAGACTTGGTTACAGATTGTGGTTGTAGTAGCTTGGTGTTGACTCGCCTTAGGCCATGAGAAATATTTCCACATGGTGTCATGGTATTGACCAATAGTCGAGAGAAAGAAGAAGTTGTTAAAAACATATTGGCAACCCTGACAGGGATCCCTAACTTCATTGTCATCAGAATCAAAGCAAAGTGGGGAAAACAGTATTATTTTTTCTGGAAGGCTTGCTAGTCATTAATGAGAGTCCAAAATGGTTTTTGTCTTATTTGCCTGATTCAGAGATCCTACTCAGGAGTGGATCCGACTTAGACTTCCTTATTGCACTTTTATAGGAACGCCTTAATTTTCTGTATGCCAATCTGGAGGGAATGTGAGGATTCTAGGTCCTTCGTAAAGGAATAGCAAAAACTGTAGAGTGATCCTTCGAGTCTTAGAATTTCGGGACTCTCCGTGACGATCCTGTTAGAAGAATTAAGAGGGTGTATTATTGTCTTTGGTCAGAGGAATAGTTGCTTCAATGTAATAAGAACATTAGATTTGTAAATTCTTTAAATCTATCATTGAAAGTCCCCTGATTTAAACACACTTACTCTTTGTTTTCATTTTTTAGAAAATGCGCCTGAAGGTTTGGATTATTGCGGGACGTTATTCCCCTTCGCGTAATCTTTACTTAGGCCAAAGGTATGGTCTTAGATGGGAGGTACGATAAACTGCTTCCTGAACCATGATGATCTGATAACGCAGTTTTCACCACATGGCTATTTATCATAGCTAGGATCGCAATGTTTAGGAAAGATATTGTCAATTGCAGGTTTTTGAACCCTTAAACTCCCTGGTGTAAGAGGTTATGGATATGTCTTAGACCAAATGGTTTTCATGGATATGAATGAAATGTCTACTGGATGCCTGATTACTCAATAGATCTTTGTTGAAAAGTCTCCAAGAACAACAAGTCTAATCTACAACTCCGCCGAACAACTATAGCAAGGACAGTCACCATAACAAAACGGTAAGAATTCTTCACAGTTACAGCCAGGAATTCTGTAGGACCAGCAATAATTATAAATACTCTCACCGTTCCAAAGCTGAACTTTTGCAGCAGATAATTGACAAAAACTCTCGGAACAAAAACTGGGATACATCAACACGATTCACAAACCACATTACTTTTTGCACGGATACATACTCCACCACTTTTGCCGAGATTGGCAACAAAAGGCCGACACATTGTTATACTCCAATAGAGTGAAGGACTCGAACTGTATTTCCGATAGATTGAGCTCAGATAAACAAATTATTTCAGGTTGGTCGCTCTCTAGGTGTATTTCTAGGAGGTCTTTGTGTGTTCGAATCCCACAGATGTTCTGGTGGAAAATAGTGAAAGCTCCTTTTTGTAATCGACCACTGCTCGCAGAGGGAAGAGACTAATGTCATTTTCTCTTCGCTCCCGTAACCTGTCCCGTTCTAAATAAAATTATAAATTTGCCTCAGAAGTAGTCCTTGTTTTCGATTCAAAGTTAGAATTGTACACTATTCGGGTACTAAATATTCGTTCTGCTTTAGAACATTTGTTCCATTTTGATTTTGTAGGGGTCCTGTGCTTTACGCCATTTTGAGGACTTCCTCGAGATCCAAGCCCAGGAGATAAAGGCCTGATTTTCCCAAAACAGCTCGGTAGAGCATTGACTATGAGTTCCGCAACCCTTCGCTTCCCGAGCTCGTTAAAATGCAGCCCATGCCTCGTAAAGAATCGCCTTGGGATACACTCGAGTGAAACAAAGTCAGCATGAGCATGTCTCCCTACCGTAGCAAGAAGATCACGGTTAACACCATTAATGACATCATTTAGATTTGGAGCATCAAATCTCTTGGGAATACCCAATACAATAACATTGGTGTCCGCCAAACCCTCCAGTGCCCGACCGAGAGACACGCAAAGCCCATCGCAGTGGTCAGGGACATTGTTCGTACCAGCCAAGATGACAACATAATCCTGTTTTGTGAGTTTGCGGCCACTGAGGTTGCTGCCTTCCATTACACATTCAAATTTTTTACCCGGCAACACTACAGATTCAGTTTTAACTGCAGGTTTCACCAATAACTTCACTTTACCACATAAACGCCGTCCATGTGAGTCACTTAATAGCAAAACACTTTGAACATCCTTTGGCGGCATATCTACATTATTATCAACAGACATTTCCTTGACTCGAAAGCTGGAAGACACCAACCCCGTAGATACGCCTTTAGATTGTTTCACCTTGCTCGTTGGTTTTTTCACGGATGGATGGAATGAGTCGTTTAAAGAATTATTTACATTGTCATCTGGGAGTGCCCTGGATGAATGTTTTAAAGGTAGGATACTCAATTTATTTGACATATACTTAGGTTTTAGCACTTTGCTTTGGGGAGACCACTCTCCATCCATCTTCTCCACACTTTTTAAGTCTTAAGACAGGTAAAGAGTTTTCCTTAGACTTTAATGTCTCACTTGCAATGGAAATCATAGAGTTGGACAGTACTTTATTTGGAGACAGTAAAGGGAGAGTGCTCGCCCCATTTTTACTATCAATTACATTTGTAGGGGATTTTTTAAAAAAACAATTACTATACCACTCTATAAAAGATGACGGAATCTTAGGTTGAATGTAACAGTTTACTATGATCTTTAGGTTTACCATCAGATTCAGTCCACATTCAAAATTGTTTTTTTGCTGAATACAAGGCGCTTCAATAAAGTTTTCCTCACTAATTCCCAAATTGGTAGAAAGCTTCAGTGCATGAGAAAAATTTGCACCACGATAAGAGTCGAGGTGATACGCCTGCTTAACATTTTTGTCAATAAAAAGGAGACTCCAATGCGAGCCACTGTCATCGCTTAGTTTATCTATACTATTGCTGACACAACAAAGAATAAGTTTTTTACTGTGTACTGACATTTGGCTTAGTAAACTTTGTGCTATCACTCCCTCACTTAGTTTAATCCAGTGAGCAGTGCAAGGGCCAAGCACTAGTCACATCGTCTCTGTCAGCAATATGTTGCTCACAGGCGTCCACGTAGCATTGGATAGTTTCGTCATCTACCCACCTAAGCTTACTCCACTCTTTATTACTAGGCTTAGAGTTAATATTATTCAGGGACTTCAGAAGTGAGGCCTTACATGAGTTCAACTCAGCAACTTTAATATTATTACTCTCAGCATCTTTGTTCAACTCAGAAATCCGATACTTTAAGCAATCGTTTTCTAAGCATACATTTTTTAAAGCTACCTGGGAAGAACTAAGTTCGTCTTTAAGTTTACAAATTTTAGCCTCCAACTCGTCCCTTTCAAAAACTGCTTGGTCTTGGAATTTAAATGAATCGTTCATTTCAGAACGCCTTACTTCTTTCTCACACGAAAGTTTGCTTTCTAGTAAAGCTAGATTACAGCTAAGGTTATTTATTGTTGTTTGCAGTAAAGTATAATCATATAGTGTGCTGTCAATTTCTTTCATGAGATATGCAAGTAAACTACAAGGTTTACCATAGTCAATATTTGGGTAATTAATATTAAGGTACTTGAATTCACTAAGTAATTCAATGGAATAATTTTCCATCTTTTCATTTAAGTTTTTTGTATTATACAAAGCAGTTTCAAATTCAATATAACTATTAGTTCCAGTTTGTTTATTCATGATTTTACAGCGTAAAAACTAATATGGTGAACTATTACTAATGGTACAACATAACAAGAGTTATTGACATATAACACAAACAATTATCACAAAAATGTACAAATAAATAAATAATGTACTGCTTAATAAAAGTTAACAATATCCGTTAAGTAAAACGCCTTCAACTTCTCGCTGCAACAACCGCAATACCGAAGCAGGACAGGAATCCGCAGCAGAGAAATCGGTGCGGGAATATTCTCCGCAGCTGGTCACACTGGTGAGTGATGCGCCGCTAGCATGAGCAGTTGACGTAATCAGGTGTAACTGTCAACTGCATGACAGGCCTAGTCCGTCTAGCTGTTGTTAGTTATGTTCCAAATACAGCACATAGAATAACTTACAGTGTCATACGTGCGTTAATATTAAACTGGAGCACTCACGAAATAGTTTGCAAAATTCCACTGATTAATAAG
>NW_025788239.1:0-12724 GCF_021130785.1 Homalodisca vitripennis
TGAACCATATTGAAATAAAATAAAGTTTAAAACTATAGGCATGTAAATATTAAGACCATACTATAATATTCTTAAATGCTGAATGAAACATTATTTTTAGGGATGAAAATTGAAGAAAATATAATAATGAGAGATGAAGCATCTGTATTTTTAAAATGTAAATAAATTATGCAATCAATACTATCACAGTGCACATTTACAATTATTTTCCTAATTCCAATACAAATTCTGAGCATTTTACTCATTTCATCCGTAAATCCATTCACTTTCCCATGGTTACTGTTTTACACTTCAACAATACAATAAATATGCACCCACAACGACAAAAAAAAATTCCAGTAAAATTGACTCAAACTTATACAACTTCTAGTTCTATTCTAACGTAAAAATTCTAATTGATTAGAATATAATTGTTAGACAAATTTACCTGCTTTCAGAGATAGGCTTTGTGTTTATACCAGTCTGTCTTGGTATAAAAACAGAGCTTAATGCATGCTTGAAAAATCACTTCTACCAACTGAAAACAACTACTACTTTAGTTAGTGAGTTTACAAATTAGAATTGGTGGAGTGAAGTACACAAATGAAAGTGTCCATGGATTTTCTAAGACTCAACGTTATTTTCAATTTTCTTGTACAATGATTAAAATAATAATCGTCAGCAATGAACACGGTGTATCAGAGAGTTAGTTTTAAAACATTTAAAAAAGTCTGATTGTGATACAATTTTTATATTGCATATAGAGGGATAAAATATGTAGCTACAATCAAATAACACAAAATACTTACACACTCTGTCAATTATAGGATACTATAAATCCAAATCAATACTAGTGCTATAGGTTTTTACTACAAATATATAAATAATAAACGTAGTTAAATATATTGACAGAGCTTTCATTCTTAGTAGCCATTCTTCATTTTCTACCTCATCACCCTTCTCAGTTTAGAATCACAAAAATGAAGTCTATATACTCATTTCAGGAACAAAAAGGGCCTGCATTAAAAGTTTGAAAATGTAGAGTTCAGCCATTACACTGTATGTGATGTAATTAACACAATCTTTAGTTTGAAAGAGTTTACAGTACGATAATTAATCGTTATACAAGGGACATGGAATTTAAGTTAGCTGTTGGTCGAACAAAATTTTTTGGGATGATACTTACGTCAGTATTCAATAGAACACAAAATAATGAACAATAAAAAAATCCCCTATCCTCCCTATCTACTCTTTTAACATTACGACCAATTTTCGCTATTTTGTTAACAAAATTCATTTTTTGTTTCTCAATTTAAAACTCAATTTCCCTCACATTATTTTTAATGTTTTTTTAATTCCTGAAGTTCCATTTTTTTGAGAAACTCTACACACAAAAATTATTACATGGTGGCGAATAATGGAGAAAAACTGTCTTGAAAAATAAGTTTTGGATACAAACAAATTGCTAATACAATCAAATCAAATTTTTTAAGTAGAGATGTTCGGCAGAACAAAAACAACATTAAAAAGACATATTAGACCCGAGGAATTAATTATGAAGTTTAATTCTGAGAGATGAGGCCAATACCGACAACAAAAAACCTTACCCATTTTTGTGGGCTTTAAAATGACATAATGCAACGGTTTACTTTTTATTTTCAATCTCTATCAATGGTTTATTAAAGAATCAGTATTGGAAAACAAGGTCTAACTTAAAATATCACCGGTGCCGGAAATAACCAGTCAAAAATTGTGTTTGATTCAATAATAAATCAAAACATAGGATAAACACATAAAGAACAGTTACAAAAAAGAATAATCATAAAAGTTTAAGTAATCATAACAAATTGCTTTCCAAATTGCGCCTGCCTCCGTTTCTAATGCAGGTCTCTCGCCACGCTTTCCTCAATTGCCCTAACCGTCAGCGTTCAAAGATAACTTGTTACGGCACTATTTTGGGCAGCTAACTCAATTCCGGTTTCTTAAGTCTTCCTCAGAGTTTACAGTGGGCTCCGAGTAACACCTTCCTGTTTCATAGTCCCCCAAACAGAAGAAGTCCATATGGAGATAAGGTTACCAGGAGCAGATCGCATGGGCCGGCCAAGCTACAAGTTCCAGCGTCGGACCTAACTCTATGTCGTGGTAATTGTCCGTACAAACACACTGTACGCACTTCATTTGCTGAAGATGAGGAGAGGATGCACACGTCCCTGTTTGGGAAAACTATGTTGTTCCCCCTCTGATTGTGGTCCATATCAGAGTCCATCGCGCAGCACAGTGTGGGCAAGGTAAAGCTGTAAAAAGTCTACAGTAAACCTTCACTATTGAGCAAGTTTCACCTGAAAAATGTGGGGACCCACAAGTTGGTTTGCACGATGACTCCAGCCCATACCGTTGAGATTGAACAACGTCTATTGAAAGGACCTTTCTCTAATGAAGCCCTGGGATTTCTTGCGTTCGGCCCAATAGGGTGGCATGTTATGCGAGTTAAAAACACCCGCCCTAGTGAAGGTAGACTACATCAGTGTACAAAATGTTTTACTCAAAAAACTGATATTGTTGTCAATATCACGTGCGTAGAGTGCGTGTCGCGCCCCCAGTACGCCGACCAGATACTCTACTCTTGAACCAAAGTCATTCTTGGTTCTAACGCTTGACACACTTTCTATAGTGATAGGCGGTGGGTGGAAGTTATTTTCGGTGTTGTAATAATCCACCAAACAAACAACTAACTCTGAGAAGACACCAACTTAACTGGCCAAGTTGTCGGCTGCTGACCTCATGATTTTTTCTTGAAGCTAACAAATCGTAGAACTCGTATCACATGCTAAGCCTCTAAGCATCCCCGAATGGAACAGGACCTAACCTCATTACGCTGCCTGTTTAACTGTTCCACTCTCCAAACAAACAGGCTGATGCAGCCTCGTAAAAAACTTTATCACTAGGAACTCTAAGATCTGGATACCGAGCGTGCGGTATTTCTCTACTGAGCCGCCAGAGCATATCCCCGACACCAAACAACCATATACAAAATGAGCTGCATCTCTGCATAACACACATACTTGAAGTGAAAATCCATGATAGCTACCGACTCAAATAACTATTTTTTAAGTGCACGAATACTAGGAAAAGTCAGGCTGAAAGACAAAATATAAACTGAAACATGGGTATTCCTTCCAACTTTAGCAATTGTAGAGATATGATAGTCCAAGGTCGTAAAAAACATGATAAGATACTGTACAATCCCGGAGGCAGGCAAGATTTGAAAGCCCTTTGAAGATCTACTTCACATGTATTTACTGATTATACTTTTTTGTAACTGTTCTTTAGTTCGATTTGTTTATCCGTATATTTTGATTTATATATTGACATAAACACGATTTTGACACTGGTTAATTTAGGCACCGTGATAATTTTAAGTATAACCTTGCTTTTCCAATACTGATTCTGTTAATAACCAGTATAAGATGAAACAATAAAAGTAACGCTGCATTATTGTCATAGTGTAAAGCCCACAAATTGAGGCAAGTTTTTTGGTGTAATTGGCCACTCTTCATAATTAACTTCATTTAATTCCACGGGTACTACTATTCTTTTTATGTTTTTGCCGAAAACATAAGACAATTTGATTTATTAGCAATTTGTTTTGTATCAAACCTGATTTCAAGACAGATTTTCCTCCATCTATTCCCTGGAAAATTTTGTGTAGAATTCAAACACAATGGATTCAAGAATTCAAAAAACATTAATAAATAAATGGAGGGAAAATTGACATTTTATTTGAACAACTAAACATGATTTTTTTAACAAAATCTCGAACAATTGTGTCGTAGTTAAAAGATAGAAGGTATAGAGATTTTTTATTTTCATAATTTTTTGAGTTCTATAATACTGAGTAGTATCACACCCAAAAAATTTTTCGACACTAACATAAATTCCACCCTGTATAAAGTTGATGTTTATAGTCCTAATAATGTTTAAAGAGTAAAGTCCTTTGTACATTATTACATTTAAAACTAAGTTTTTTAGACAGCATTTGAAAGAATCCATACAGTAGTAATAATTTCAAAGTTTGAAATATGTCTTTAACTGCAAGAGAGACAAAAAACTCATACAAAGAGTACTATTGATTTTTAAACTAATGCACAAATTGACCGTAAAACATTGGCCCTTTCAGCTTTAACATAATATCACTCAAAATAGGATTTACTTGAGTTTTAAAGATTACAAAATAAATACACAAATTGATGGAATTCGTCATTTTAAAATTAATTTTTTGTTAGCCAATTTTGTCAAATTATCTAATTTGAAAAACTGATTACTCACTCAAATGGGTATGAAGAAGCATTGAAAACTATGATATGGATGTTTTTGCTTAGTCCCTAACTAATGAAATAACAACATGGATAAACACTTTCTATCCTATATCAAACTTGAATAAAGTGAAACATAAACCTCCACACATTTTTAAACAGATTATTACTAAACATAGTTAGTACAACAAAACCATTAACAACAATAAAAAAATAAAAAACTCGATCACATAAAACAAACGTGGAAGTGATATGAAAAGATATGTTGAATTTATTTTTTTTTACTTAAAGAATAAGTTAATCTCATTCTGAGCATAGATTACCAAGTATATTTACAAAATCACATGTTGTCAGTGATATCAAATACCAACATCAAATCAATCTCTTTATTGCATTTTGACAATGGTCATTGAAATGCAAAAGTCAGAATTAAGTAAGATAAACCACAATGCTTTAACGTTTCAAAACACATTCAAACTTACAATTCATGCATTCACTCAAACACATTCAAACTGACTTTCAGATCCAAGTTACAATTTAGACATCCCAGCTGCTTGAACACATAGAATACGATCGACCAGAATAAACGCTTGTGGACACCAAAAGGCGTTTAAGACGAGTTTTTGAATTGATTGTTGATTGGCGGAATGTTTGGACACTTTTCAGGGAGCTTGTTTTGATTAGTATCTGACACCAACTGGTTGAGGATGTGATGTGGTGATAATTTCCGTCTGTATTGGCCGAGTTCGGAAGTTGCCCCAGCCATCTATGTTTCCATAGTGGTGACACGTCACCAGCCACTAACCAAATTCACACTGTTTGATCCGCAGATAAGCGTAGACATCACCTCAGAAATATAAAGGCAGGGACAAAGTCATCACATTCTAACTGCGCCTGCAAAACGATTCCCTACACGACTCTCTGTAATTTAAATTTGTGCAATGTATTCTACGATTGTCTATGTTATTATGACGAGCTTGAAATACTCAGTCTATCCATTTTGTGTTTTCTGCACAACCTCCGCACAGAGTCTCCACCTATGGCAGTGCGTTCATTTGACCGCAAAGTGCGCGTATGAATCAGTCCCCGAAAATATGCCATTTTCCAGAACTCTGCAGGCGGAAACTGGGAGAACTCTTGCCAGGGTGCCGCAAGGCCCATTTATAAAGAGCCTTGTAGGGCCACTCCATAGCACATGACATTGTCTCAACATGACTCAGCCCAGGTGCAGTTCCCCTGGTCTCCTAGGAACATTCCCAGAAACTTTGTGGGCGTCCTTAGTGTTCCTCTAAAAGCACATCAATCCACCAACACGTGCAGGCTGAACATTCGTTAATCACATTTCGTCGAAGTGGCTAAAAAACACAATGACCATTATGTTTTTTGAATGATTTGTCTTTTCACAGGTTCAATTCATCAAACTACTGAATGCATGCATTCAGTTCACATAGAAGGATGTTAATTCCAGGTCTATGACGTTGATTCTTGGTGTGTTATTGATACAGAGCAGTTTTGTGTCATCAGCATACTGAACTAGTTTTACCATGCAGGCGATACACTGATATTCATTCCGCAGACAAAAACCTACAGGAACACAAAGAAGGCCCAAGGATCAAGCCACTGACGACACCATATGAGTCACACTTTTAATTATGTTATTGAGACGACGATCGATTACCTCACACGCACTGGTCACGATCCTTGAGGTAAGGAACAATTGAGCCATAAGTGCGAGACGACCACGCAACGCCGCATTTATCCAACAGGAGCAAAAGTGGTTTCATGATGTCACACAAGATCAAACGCTTTGGATACAACGTCGATGAGAATATACTGTGCACACATGTTCTCGTACCTTCCAATCCATCGAACAACATTGTCCAAAAAGATTGTGTTCACACGCGTCTATTGTTGAATTCTGTTCTTTTCCTAAATACCAAATTGTTCCTGGATTTTAGGAATATTGTTATTTTCAAGAAAGTCTAGCAAGCTTTTCATTATATGAAAACATCTTTTTTTTATTTTTTTCACAAATTTTGCTGAAGACTGGAAGAAATTGAGATTGGACCGATACAGTTGCTTGCAAGGCAAGGATCGTCCTGTAATTGAAGATGCGGAATGACTATGGATATGGCGTATTTTTGGCTTATGATATGGTAATAATTTACAAAGATTCATGAGTACACCTTTCAACAGCAATGAATTGAGCAAAATGATTAATTTTTAAAGTGAACATATACAACTTTACAAAATGGAATGAATTTTATTATATTTTAAAAAAATAGAGAATTAAAATAAAAATTTGTTATAGTAAAAACACAACTTTTAAACGGGTACCATGTTGTCTACGGACAGGGATAAATGTTTGTTTACATAACCAGCATCCAACATTTTTCCGTTTTCCATTGAAACAGGGGTCGATCTACAGGCAGACAAGAATGGAGTAGCTTTGATATTGTAAAAAAACATTGTCGACATGCCTAATATAAGTCTCACCCTAGTATTCTTGATTTATCTTCTACTTTAAAAAGTTCTCATCAGAGCGCTACACTATAATGTTATATTGTATATCTATATCAGTATCTTTGTTGTAACTTCTATGACACTACTCTGCAACTTCTAGGATTTGAGATTAAACCTACAAATCCTACTGCCTATGACTATGTAAATACATATCGTAACCAACTGAGACACGAGCTCACGACACTGCACAACGATCATCTTCAATGAGACTACTGAGATGTTGCGACAGTGTAAAAGGTCTGATTCCGACCATCTGTTTCATTGCGTTGAAAAGAAGACAACATTGCGCCACAAATGAGCAAAATAAAAAGAAACTCTACAAGGATAAGTATTTACAAAACACAAAGTCCACTTTTTCAACTTCTAATTTTTATCTTTCCTAAAAAACAGTATCACTCATCAAAACTAATGAATTTAGATACAGAAATCAGATTTATTCTAGTCACACCATACAAAACACAAATATATTAAACGAGTTATAATATACACGTATTTAATGCTCGCTTTCTCATATTCTATGTATTAAAATCTACAAAGTCCATGGTTTGTGTGAATTTTTCTATGAAACTGATCAACAAGCAATGATACTAGTTAATCTATTAATTGACGTTTGGATAAACACACTAATAATTTATGGGAATGCCTCAAGAGGCAGTCGATATTCCATAATCGCGACTCGCAGAAATCCGGAGTTTCCTCCCAAGTAGACTCCTGGTATTCCACGAGGTCTAGACCTCATACCTAGGACTAGGGGTCCAACCCTCAATTGCCCCTGGCATCATCTTCACATTGTACTCTGCCATCAACCAGGAAGGTTTATGTGAGATATTGTCCAAGAAACAACAAACAAAGACACGCTATACTTTGATACTCTGACACTTATAGAGATTGTTATAAAATCGTAAATACAATCTGTTGCACTATTATTGTAACCGCGCCAAACTGTGCCTTTAGATTCTAACACATGGCCCCCAAAAAAGAAATCTTCAAACCAAGATGACGCATGTGTGAGCTGATGAATGTGACACTCAATTATGATATTTGAGGTTAGTTTTTTTTATATGCGACACTAAAAATCTGTTGAGTATATTCCGTAAAAAATACGCAAATATGCAAATCATCATCATGAATCTCCGGAGTTGATTCACGAAAATTTTTAGAAAAATACACTCATCATGCTTTATAATTTTTTCTAGACTATCTTATTAGAGGTTTCAAGACCTAATGAAAGTCTCTAGACTTTGACTTACATGAATAAGAACAACTTAATCTAGAAATAGATCTCTTCAAAACATATTATATAAGAGCTACTGTAAATGTGTAAATTTTTGACAAACACGGTACAGTCCACAACAATATGATTAATTAAAGAAGCAATTACAAACTGCTCTAGTAATCACAGGACTTTGCACAGCTTCCCCATAAGGATCCTAAACTGGAAATTGCCTGCATGAATGACAAACCTGAAATTGTGAACAAAGTACATTTTGCTTGTGATGGGCAAACATGTAGCTTTTTTCCACACACCTCGGAACCACTTTCATTTCTTCCAGGATCACTCTTGTGGGGAACCGACAATATGAGTACATACTTGAATGGGAATTTCTATCTCTTGGATCATCAGCGATACTCCAATACTGCTGCTAGATTGTATGGGTTGGAGTTACTGAGCTTGCTACTGGTCCATTTGATAGTGCATTGCGACTGCGATTTCAACAAGCAATCCCACCATTTGGTATGAGTTAGAGGTGTACTATGAATGGAGTTTTTTTATCTTGTTAGCTATTAACAAAGGGGTAACAAAGCTTAAATCCTTTGTGCAGGACCTGAAGCCAATGACTACATACGTTAAAACGTCTTTATTTATGACTGGGTAGACCTGTGAAAAGTTAATTTTGTTTGTGTTGATTGCTGGCAAAGGCATATAATGTGATCTTCCCTTTGACAACCAAGCAGGTGCTCATTTAACACAGCTAGTCAGTAATAAAGAATATAGAGAACAATTAACATAAATAACCAAAACTGTGTCAAGGTATAATGTTACACAATATGTATTTGTGTTACAATTTGACAAAATAAAAAACCATAATTTTCAAGACTTTACTTTTTCTTTTTAGTATGGTTTTATTACTATGATTTTTAAATCGCCATCTTTATAACTTAATTTTTGAATTTCCCATATGACACATATAAGATACAGTAACGTTGAATATCATTACATCATCAAACATTAAACAATCTATTCACTAAATAAAACTAATTTGAGCCGCTTAGTGAAAATAAATCAGAGGCTTTCATCATAGAAACTTCTTTCTAAAGATTTATTGTTGTCTTATAACATTACCATAACTTAAGCGCATAAAGTAAATGCAACATAACATTACTCTAACTAACTTTGCGCACTTCCTAGTAGGAAAAACATACATTTACTACTTCTCTTGGAATTTACCAACTCTACTCATATAGTTCATCACACAGAGTAAACAACATTTCCCACACACATTAAGAACGCCCAAATCATTTCATGTCTTCAAGAAAGGTGTGGGGACTCCCAAGGCGACGTAGCCAGCAAGGGGGTCCAAATTACCAAATTTTTCTATTTTTATCAAATCTCAATTTTTTCAGCAAGTGATTATTATTATTGCGAAATAATTCAGTAATTACCAACCATGTACGAGCAGAAAGATACGTATTTCACAACAAAGACAATGGGTCAAGAACTTTAATACAGTAACACAAAACTGGGGCCTTACTCCCTTTCAACTACACGTGAAAATATCAGTTGCTAGCTGGACTACCCCACCCCCAATTTTTTCCCCTGGCTATACGTTCATTGTGAGTCGAAACCCTTGTCTAGCAAGGCAATTATCAACACGATTCTGGCTCGTATTGTCTGTTTTCAGCTACACTGCCTTTGAGACAAGCGGATATTTCTTTGACAAATTCTGAATTTTAATAGGCAGATCTTAGGTATTTCTAAATTAAAATTAGTTTAGTATTGTATGAGAAACAAATCAACCCGCAACGGTCTTCTGATGTGCGGTTCACCAACACTTCTACAAAATACTATTGACAGTGGTTTGGAGAGGCATGAACATGATGCTTATCATATTTCTTGACCTTTCTACAGGCTTCTCGACTGTATGTACATCATGTGTGTTGCACAACAAACGATCTTCTGAGATCAAGTGGTGTTCGAGGCCTGTCACACATGTACTGGTATCTCACATAACATAACAGTTATTCATAAAATCTTGATATAGCCAGGAGAATATTTGCATCCAAATGTCGGGTCTGTGCTTGGTAGAAGATTTTGTCAACCAATAGCCAATCTAACATATAGGAAACTTAAACAATAAAAGAGGAACACAAACAGTTTTTATTAAAGAGCCTGGTAAGGGCATTCTTCAAGATCACATAGAGATTCAATGGAGTTACTAACATATCTTTTGTGTTACATTTAAAGTCCTACGTTCAAAGCAAAATTCTTCACTTCAGACATACAAGAAAAAGTAGACACAATGTCCCTAACCTTTCCAAGTGAAATTACAAGCAATTAAAAAAGGACTTTAGCTACTTACTTGTGTAATCTGCCCAAATAGAAACCCATGAATCTCACCTTTGTCTGCCCACCTGTGCAGTTAACCTTTTGTTAGACATTAAACTTGGTCCAAATACAATGAACTCTATTCAATTCCTTGGTAACAAAATACATTCACGCAGATCTGCTTTTCCGTCTTTTGTGATAATGCTTTTATGTACGTTTTGCGTACAGGTCCTTTGATACTGCGTTGTCGGTTTATTAACCGGGTTTTTTCTAACTGTATTTCCTAAATGTCTACATATTACATGTGTAATACGATTCCTGAAAGATTTCATTGCACCGATGTTGATCATTTCCTCCGGATTAACAGCTGTTTCACCTATGGAGTTCCTGTCATGAGACGTCTAGACTTGCTCTAGCTCTACTAGAGTGGCAAAGATCGATGTGAAGTTAATACCTTTGAATTAAAACCAATCTAACAGACAGAAAACATATCGGTGGAGACAAGGTTATATCGTGGAGACTGGGCAATCAAAAGTTCTCTGATGCCGCGATAACACGTTATTTCCAAGAACTTTCTTTAATACAGATGACACATATATCCGAGCATTGATGTTTTGCTGACAACCACATATCAAACAGCAGTTCTCTTCCGTATGTTAACTTGAGTTAATAAACAACCATGATGACAACACTCAATATAAATGTTGGATCTCTATTAAACAAGACACTGTTTTTGGCTAAAACAAACCAAGAATTTGACTGGATAAGTAGCCATGTTCTTATAAAAGTATAATGGTGGACTGATATATTGATACTGCACATTCTTGGATTGAAGTCAATTTATGCAACACATCCCAGAGAGGCACTAGGCGGTTTAACTCACATAATAACATGTTTCTCTGTATCACACAATAACTTTAATATGAGAGGTGCATCACAACACAATATTTGCGTTTGTTTTTCATGGAAACCGAATAAAACAGAAAAACTTCTGTATTGTTAATAAATTTCCGTGAAACACTATGTGTCATTTAATTAAATAAAGTCTTGACTCATCTCTCGCACAAATTTATTAAAACGCGCTCTTCACACTCCCTGTCAAAACAATAATACATGGTTCACTCTACTTGAAGGTAACATCGCGTCACAAGAGGGTCCGTGAGAAAGCACAGGAGTGAACACAAAGAGTCTTTCCTCTACCTGGTTGCGACACAAGAGGCTCGCACACCAAAGAAAGAGTTAGCTGTCTTTACTACCGTCACAATACTTTTGTGTATATGAGAGCATTCTTCTAGCAGTAAGGAAAGGCGGGAACAGTTAACCAAAGACCCAACCACCACACAGGGAGGGCTTCTCTTCACTCGAACAGACGACAACAGCCCCAGCTGAGGTTTGATTTCAAAAGTTCTGAAAAGCTTTCGAAAAGACCTCCTTCTTTGAATTTTTTCCCTTATTAAGGGTCAGCAGACAGAAGGAGTCTCCTTTCACACCCATCTCTGTGAACATTTCAACAGGGCATGTAGCCAGAGAGTCTAAGGCAGATTTTTTCGCGCGTTTTCTTCTGGTTTTCTCTGGAGAAAAAATCTCCGATGGTTCAGACAGGGATTCAGACTCGCATTCTCTTGAACCCTCTCCTCCTAAGACAGAAAAGCGTCCAGAAAATCTTACCTGGGACGCGAGAGCGAGTCACAACTCCTTGCATCCACTGTCAAACTTGTCTTTAGAACACATCTTCAACCAATCGGCCACTGAGTAAAATTACTGCCTTTGTGGGACGGTGTGTTACGAGTAACAATTGCTGTGGAGCGGTGCTAGATTTACACAAGGCAAGAAGACACCGTGTGGGGAGGGGGGAGGCAGGAGCGCCTTCTCCCCTGTATAACTATCACCAACTTTGAGACACACCAACACACAACCACACACAATGTCACAAACAACTATGTATGAAGACCGAAGACATTGGTGAATATTCTTTTACTGTTACTCAAATTTGACAGAAGAATATTGTATAACAACTTTATAAATGTATGATGTATATTTTTGCCACTAACGTTCAATAACAATTATTAATATAAATAGCGAGTGCGTGTGGATATACACACATAAATGAATTTCACCCGAGCGCAAACAAACTAAAACATTAAAACATTTAGAATATTACACAAAAAATAACAAAAAAATACAAAATTAATCCAAACTGCATATTTGCGTATAAGTATTGACAGGCCTAATGTGCCAACTGCTTCTAATATTTTTAGCCGCACACAAATGTATTTTGCGACTAACATACACTTAAAAGCTAATAGTTTAAATAAATCAAAGAAATGCAAAATGTGTTTATTAAGATACAACTATTGCAACA
>NW_025788240.1:0-31051 GCF_021130785.1 Homalodisca vitripennis
TTTTGGTCAATTTGTTTACGCATTTATTTGTTCAGCTGTCTTCTCGGTGTTAACATGATTACCCATCAGAACAATTTTAAATATTTCCTAAGCCTCAGCCAAATCCCATGGTGTATCATCCTCATGGAACACATAGATTTCTTATAAAACAAAATAAAGCTACCTAGTCTATAGGTCATTTTGTTTACGAGATATCATGTGGAAAGACGGACGAATAAATAAATAGACAGACGTATGAAATTTTTCCAGCCACTTGTGCAAATAGTTAAATTTTTAATTAGACTCTAGAATATGAATTTGTTGTAATGTAAGATTGAATAGCGTGAGGTAGAAAAAGAATTGGACAGTCAATGGAATTTCTGAAATATTAAAAAAGTAACTATCGGGTGATTCAAAAAGAGCGTTTTGATATATCAAATTAAGAGATTTATTTTAATGAAAATCTCAAATAAACCTTCTGATTTCATGTATGAAAAATATTGTCATGCATGTGTCCTCCTCTGCTACGCTAGCACGCAACAACTCTGTCCATGAAATTAGCCATGACTGCGCGACAAGTTTCCACTTCTATTTGGCCGACAACCCGTCGAATTTCCTCCTGCAACTCATTGATGATTCGGGGTTTATTGATTTCGCTGGGCTAACAGCCACACTGTCACGAACCACCTCAATGTTCTGTTCAGTTCGGGCACAACGACGACGTCCAGAGCTTTTGAAGTTTACTGTTGAACCCGTTTCTTGAAACTTTTTTCATGCGTCTGTGAACTGTTGATTCATTCGGTGCTTCATTACGTCCTAGAGTACCGCGAAGTCGCCTAACAGTAGCCGCATAACTCTCTCCACTCTGATTAAATCTCTATTAACATCTATCTCTTTCACTATTAACACTCGTTGCGCACAAGTAAACTTCTCCATGGTTAGACACAGAATGCACTGATGAGAGAAATATCAGCTGCGTCAACAATCGGAATGTAGTCAGAAATAGAATCAAGGTCAAATATTGTTGCCAACCAAAATAAAATGTACCGGCCTTTTCAAAACCTGCGCTCTTTTTGAATCACCCATTAAATTACACTGAACAACATTTTAAACATGCCTGGTCGTAAATTTACAATCTGTACCTGACATATTACTAACAAATTCTGCTTCTTACCAGCGCTGAGAAATAAGAAAATCGTGTCAGTTTTATAACGGGTGGAAAAATCCCCAAGGTGGAGTAACCGACGGCTATATAACTCAAACGCTTCAACACTATTAGAGGAGCGAGAACGTAAATTTCCCCCAGAGAGAAGAAGGGAAGAACGCTCTTGCATTCATGGACCCGTGAAATGTTGATAGGTCAGAGCGTTGGCCGCAGAGAGCCAGCTTACTTCACTGTCGGTGAAATAGTTTCTCTAGACAACACTGCTGTTATCCTCTGTTCTACTAGTTGTAATGTTCTCCTGTTACTACACATTTTTATTCCCATATTATTATCTTAGTAATACAATGGGTGAGTTTCTACAGAGCTACCAACAAACACTACCATACAGAGAAACTTTTGAAAAATACAGTTTTTGAGATTTTTTAAACATGATTTTACTAATATCAAGCAATGATACTAACAGCAAACCGTACAATTTTAACCAATTGTAACATCAAGGACTATTAATATTGACAATTGATAATTTGAAGTAATACAAGAATTTCTGTTATTAGCCATAAAAATTATTCATTTTATTTCATTACTTTCCAACATGAACAACCGACCAAGAAACGGCTAAGAACCACATAAAAAGAGTGGTAATTATTCTTTAAAATTCAACGCATTATTTATTTTCGTTTAATCAAAACAAAATCAGTAGTTAGAGTGGAATGATATCCTTATACGCTGTGTAAAAGGAAACTGTACACGGTACGTTTGACAGGTTAAAGTAATAATTGCATTCAATTAGATCCTAATTATTTTTAAATTAAGGTAATGTTAGTTTTATTAACATAGAGACTCACGCAACTCAACCTTTCTTTGTTAAATTGTTTTAATCAAGACGGATTTCCAGATGATCTATTTTAATCTTCCGCAGTTTCCAGAATAAATATTCAAACCAATTCTCTCCTCGAAGTTACTAGTATTGAAATTTATGTTATTAAAAACCAACTTTACATTTTTCATTATCATTTAATAATTTATTTTAGTAGTAAAATACGTTTACGATACATAAACGAATGTGGTGAATTGTCGCCCCTGATTTAAAATGGATTAGATATATTTCCGACACATTGAACTTTGTTGGTTTAAATTGGATTTACAAAATTATATTTAATTTTAAAACATAACTTTTTTTTAATCATACCAGTACAAATAGAACTGGCCATATCGAGTGTGTAAGAAGTTATATACTATTTATTATCTTACACGTGGATGCCACGATTCCAATGTTGGCTATTTAACTCTTAACTTTAATATCGTGTATTGATGTGAACTCAACTATGTTACTCTCAGAAAAATATAAATAAGTTACCTGTCTAAAGCCAAAATATTTACTAAATTTATTACGTGTAAAGTTTGGGGAGCTCAAATTTGATTCCCATTGTCACAAAGTGTGGTGGTACGTATTGATCGAAATAAAACGTAAATTTCTATAAATGTCATCAACAACCGCAACCACTATAAAAATATAAAAGATTTCCAATTTTCTGTTTTATATTTATCTGGCATTCCCATTGTTAGAATTATTAGAATTGTTAGAATTATCTATTATTACTCTAGGAAAAAGCCAATTTGCCCTATACAAGCATTAAACTTGTTTTATTCCCCAGAACAGTAGATAAATCTTCCTTAAGAAAGAAATTGATCATTGACCACGGTAGTTTTTGTGAAGGCCGAAATGGAAAGTAAAAAATTTAAAGAAAATATGAAATAATCTTTTCTCAGAATGTACTTGTCCTATTAAGTGTACCATTAAACTTCGATCGTCAGACACTTATCTATAGTGATAAGGGTTGATTAAATTACACGCAATTAGTCACTCACTATTCTATGATTAATAATATTAACTGTACTAATTTAACATAAATTAACTGTATTAAAATAGTATCACAATTGTGTGAATTTTATTTAGTATTAGAAAAGTATATATTGTAAGGTATGAATGGTGGGAAGGGTTGATTTAACGTGAATTTTGAGTTTAGCTGCAGTTAAAATTTCTATTAGTTCAGCGTCTAACGTTGTTACAGATTCCGGCAATCTAGAGTCATGTTCAACTGAAGAGATCCTAAAAATAGTTGGCGACGAGGAAGCTAAAATGAACTCTTTACATCATTTCCTCATCAGAGACACACAGTCTACAAAATATACGGTACAATAGGGAAAGAGCTATTCTCATTGTCTCATCAAGTGCACAATTGAGTGCAATACGAAGTTTTAGATACGATCTCTCAGTACGGTGAAGCAACAGAATTTTTTGTAAAGATAACGCAGCTCTGGAGGGAAGGTTGATACAAAGCCTACATGAGTGTGTAGGCCACGAGTCTTCTCGCCCACATACTTGTAGACCTAAACACTCAGCGATGTAGTGTTGAAGTACAGGCAACTACATCAATTAGTATAGAATGCTTTACGCTCTCTAGACAGTACGTTTTGTTTACCGGAGTCACCCAAAGACCGTGTAACGATATTTCGTGTCAACTGAGAGACGAGGACTTGTAAACAAAAGCTGTTCAACATCACTGTTTTCAAGGAGAGGCAATAGGTTGTCATGGTGATAACACCACTGTCTTGGTGATGTCTGTTTCGAATAGAATGTGAATATCGTGTAAGACTGTATCTCTCAAACAAAGATAGACTCATTATTCTTTGTCTGAAGGTTATTTATGACGATGGAAGGATTGTGAGGGAAACAGGATTTTTCCGGACATATGCCATCGTTCGTTGAAACAAGAAATCAGAAACACTACGTTTCGAGATCTGCAATCTGATCTCTTCTTCAGGTAAAGAACTAACCTAAAACATAATTACAAACTAGGTTAAAATAAAAAAAAATCTTACCAAAGCGTTGTGGCACGCCTAGGTAAGGAATCACAACCACCATGTTGTTTGTCAACTTCAGTAACTCTATAGCCATGCACTTTACATAATAAAACACTATACTCGTACACAACACTAATCATTAAAACTTAACTACGGAATCCAGGTCACAATACGTCTTCATTCGTCTACTAACCACCTACGAATGTTTATTACTACGACCAGACTCATTATTTTAGCAGTCACTTTGATGGGATTAGAATGTTTAATAAAAAATATTGGATGGGTATGGCAAATCTAACTTTGTGATCACGCTCTCTTACAACCAGATGGTTTTCATTGTCCACAACATACATTTACAAATGATTCACATAACATTACCACGAGCCTAATTACTTGTTCAGGAAGGTGCAAGCCCGTATTTATGAAGATGGAGGCTAATTCGAAAACCTCCTTTAAGTTTAATTATGTCATAAAAAATAATTAGTTTTATCAGTAATATGAGTACGTTTCAATCAGAGTGAAAGTGGTTTTATTTGTGAATGATAAAAACGTGCGACTTTCAATAATGGAAGATAGATTTTTTTACAATTTTAGCGTTCCTAGTTGCTAAAAGGTTAAGTAAATTAATGCAACCAAAATAATAAGTCTTAGCATTGCATGTCAAACTAAAATGTATTTACTTTCACAAGTAGCCCTTTTAAGCTGATTATATTTTCTTGATCAGGGAATCAATACAAAATAAAAAAGTTTTCTTTGACTTAAAAGATTCTAAGACCAGACTAATTCATTATGGCCATAAATATAGACGTTTTACATATTTTATTCATCGTAGCAGTAAGTAAAACTCGACAATGGAGTCGAAAATATAATTTAATTCACCCAGAATTTCTCATATAGGCTACGTTCAAACCCTACAAAACTGTGAAGCCTGAAATAAGTTTCTAGTGGTTTATACTTTAGTCTTTATTCTATATCATGTGTTTTTAATACTTAAAAAAGCATTATTTTTAAAAATATAACAAGAGTCAGTCTACAAAATGCTTTGTGCTGCAACGCAATAATAATGGCAATGACGTTGTTGACGAATTGGTCTTCAACTTCCAGGCAAAGATTTTTTCTATATATTGAGTCTGAATCATCATCAGGTCGTCGCTTAAGGTACATAGGGTTAAAGCTCCAAGCGTCCTCCTTTACACGCTATTAATAGTTTGTGATCTCCCATGATCTCCCACTCGTGCTTGAACTTCTTGCACACGTGGTGCAATAAAGGAATTGAAAAAAATATGGTTTTTAGTGTTAATATGATGGAAATCTACAAATATTGCATTTATAATAAAGAAAAGATTAGGTTTCAACATAAACATTAGGATGAATAAAGTTTATGTGTTATTATGGATACAAAAATATCACTATTGCCTGAATCTTACCCAACCATCATTCAATATGACAGAAAGTGATCAACATCGTTCTATATCACAGGCTAAAAGTTTTATTCCAGTTTGTCATTATCAAGTTTTCTGAAAAAATATTTCATGATTATTTCTAAGATGTGAAGGAAACAGGATTTTTTCCGGACATTTGCCATCGTTCAGTGAAACAAGAAATCAGTAACTCTTTGGTAAGATTTGTTTATTTTAAGCTAGTTTGTAATTATGTATTAGGTTAGTTCTTTACTGAAGAAGAGATCAGATTGCAGATCTCGAAACTTAGTGTTACTGATTTCTTGTTTCACTGAACGATGGCAAATGTCCGGAAAATCCTTTTTCCTTCACAATCCTTCCATCGTACAAAATAACCTTCAAACAAAGAATTTCTAAAATGTCTCAAATTATGTCTGTTGTAATATTTATTACAAATTTGTTGTGAAATTTTTAATCCCTAGGTTGAAACTTTTATCCATAGTAAATACATTAATAATGAAAGCGGAACTTGCCATTATTTAATTAATTATTATAATATTTGTTGTATTTGCAATCATTAAACTCATCTAATGGATTAACTTACCATGGAAAAAACATTCAGATCAATAATCAATACTTTTGCGTCACTAATTACGTCATATCATGCATTACTTATTACATCTGTAAGTTAATTAACACTCGCGACACTCATAAAAGGTGCAACAGTAATAATTGTATCTCTACTTGTATTTTTGTTCGTACGCAATACAGCAATTATGTGGTTTACAATGTGTGGTCACAATGTTTTAATTACGGTGTAATAAATTGTAATATTAATATTTAATAAGTTATTGTTTGTTGTTGAATATAGCCGTTACTCCAGCAAAGAAACCTATCAGCTTATAAACGACATTTCACAAAAATAGTCATGGTTACCTTATAATATAATTGAGTATGTGCGTGTGTGTGTGTAACCTATGTAACAAGTTTCAAGCCTTCAGGACACTTCTACCAATAGTTACGGGCACACATGACAAACAGGTAGACAGACAGACACAATTTAAGAAGGCTTTGTTCCGACATTCCAAATATATAATATGATAACAGAGACCATTTACGTGGGCTGACATTTAAATGTTGAACAGTTACTTTTACTTTATATATATATTTAATTGAGGGAGACCATGACGGCAACGATAAAATCCCAGAGTAAAAAAATGTATTTTAATTACTAGAGTGACATTGTATCAAATTGTATTAAATTGGTAATATGCAATAATAAACAGAATAGAGCATATTTTTACACGTTAATTCATTCATGAAAACAGTTCCAGCTTACAGGCCAAATTTTAATTTCTAATCTTTAACATTGCCCAACGGCTCATTTTGAACTCGTTATTATAAAGGAGTTTTACACTATAAGTGGTGCTTCAGTTTTAATTACTTCAGTGTTGGTGGTTTCAGATAATCTATTATTAATATAAATTATATATCTTGGCTTAAAAAAATGTTCTAAGGAAATAAATTTAGATTTTTTTACATTGTTATTTAGCTTTCACTCAGATTGCTTGAAACTCAATTTATATTTTGATTTTATTGTTGCTATCATGTTTACCAAAAGAACACTGAAGCAGTTTTCACTAAAGCTCAACCAAAACCGCAGAAGTGAATCTACCAACTTAATAATAATAAAATTAAACATGCCAAAGTTGCTTTTTATAGCATATAAACACTCATTTCTAAACATTTATTTGACATAAAACGCGATGATATTTATTCCCTTATAACATTCTAGAAATTTGTGATTTTATCAGGCACTACAAGACTTTCTTAGGGCTGAAACAGGGTAAATTTCAACAATTAATTATTATAATAAAAGTAAAATATTGTAATAAAAATATTAAAATTTGTAATATTATCCAAATATTATTAGATACTCGGTGCTTAAAGATAATTCGTATTCAAGATGTTGTGAGTAAAAGAATTCTACAAATTTGGATCGGTGTTTATTTTATATTATAAAAAAAAACCTCTTCATCCACCTGTTTATTTCCCTCCTCGGTAACTTTCAATTGAGGTCGCAATAAAACTAGTTTACAGCTTTTAGTGGAATTGCTTAACAAAATAAATCGACAGTTTACTGCCGTTGGACGCGCTGTTAAAATACCAGTCGATTATTTTTTACAGTTAGCAGAACTACCGAATTTAACGAATGGCAGCTTAATTCCATTGATGGAGCAGTCAAAAAATGATGTGCAGTCTTAAGAATGATTTCAAAAGGATGTATTTTACTTTAATCAGATGGTGTTTGCAATGTTCTCTCAATATAACTTTTGTAAGGAGTAAAGTGTCTACTAATTAAAAGATATTGGTGTTTATATGGTGGTTATCATTATTAATGTTTTGCACTTTTGTCATCGTAAGCACCTATAAAATAAAATTTTACTACTGAATAAATCAGATGAAAATAAAAAAACTCATCGTTTTTAATAATAATTACGGTATAACTGAATTGTCCAATGAACGCAAAGAAATAGTTACGACAGACTGAACCAGTATGGTTGTTCTGGAATCAAGAATATCCCAAGTTGCAAGTCGACAGGGTCATTATATCAAGTTTCATTACACAGATGGATAGATAGATTGACTTCCCTTCGATATTTTGAACCCAAAGTCAATAACGTTGGACCACGAACCCATGCAACAATATTCAAGACTCTATGAACTTTTTTTAAAGACTTATCGCTCAGACAGATGGAGAGATAAAAATAATATATCGAAAAAGGCACTACGATTCCCTAACAATATCTTACCAAACTGTAAAGAAATAAGTAACCTAAATGGAGTAATTTTTCATCCTCTTTTATAGTGATTACTTCATTAAACTCCACTTATTACAAATTAGAAATACTCCACAGCACGTGTCGCGTAGCTTTTGTGAAGTTGCATACAAAATTAAAACTCAGTTCGTTTTCGAGATATCCTGCAGACTCACAGCTGTATAGATAGAAATTACATTTCCCCAATCACTCTATTGATAGGCTTCGCTAACGCTGAGCCACATCCTTATCGTTCTACAACGACCACATTTACATGACCATTAATTACCCTTCTACCGTTATTATGAGTCTAGTTATGATAATGAATATCTAAATTGAAATTGTATGCGACCTTGCTGATCGCGCGCCCTTTTCAAGTATGAACTTATCAACTTGATTGCTTAAATTGGCACACGGTACTCAAGGACTAAATATGGTATTAAATATGTGAGTTCTTTTTTGTACAGCTGAAACTCCGTCTAAAAGATGTCTTTGTATGCAATTAGAGCCATTACAGAATTGCGAGGGAGAAACTATGAAAATATACAACGATCGTAAGAATTACGTTAGGACACGGAATTGGAGAGAACAGTGATGGTGTTGAATTTATGGAATCAAAAGGATAATATAAGTAATGAGATGAAAATAAAACAAATTAATAATTTGGGTATTCCTTAGACGCAATGGATTTTCAGAAAGAGTAACGCCATACTAATAATTATAAGATGGTTCTAAGATAGAATTCCAAATTTGAGAGACAGTTAAACACATTATTTCAGTAAAAAAAGGATACCTTTAAATTACATATTCTGCACCTTATTGTGCAATATAAATATATTTTTGTTTTAATGTGCTGTGTTTTAAGTTATAATGTGTTGTAACCTTTAGAATTAAAACCTTGAATGCACTCTTTCTAAAATAAAAACGTCTAAAATGTTGACGTATGAAACATTGTCAAGACTGTTAAAATGTTGAAAAGTTAACAACGCTATTTTCATTTAATAATACTTCTCCGCGTAAACATTTGCCTACTTTCTTTCTTTGAATGTGTGAAGTGTGATGAGGTGTAACCCTCTCTAGAAGTAATATTGTAATTTATTTCGACCAATAGTTAAGTTTAAACTTATTAACAAATTTTTTTGTTTATAATAAAAAATTTTCGTTGCCTATTGAAACGTTTCTCAGGTAAATAGATAAAAATATAACCTATTTTTTAATACTTTTTGCAATTTTAATCAATTGCATATCTGAGCTATTACTAAAACTAAATCAAATTAATTCACATGACAATTAATTACCATTCTACCGTTAATATGAGTCTAGTTATAATATTGTATATGAAAATTGAAATTGTATGCGACCTTCCTGATCACATCACTGCAACTAAATTAAACTAAATGATGTTTCATATTTTATACATGAACCCGTGTTAAATACTGTGCTTTCAAGTTTCTTTTTTAAAAATTTGGTTACGCTATGTGAAAGACATAATTGCAGGTATGTAATTTTTGTTAATATTCTAGGAAGGTGCACTTTAGCCATTACAGAACCTATGTGAGAGACCTTCCTCTCAAGTATTGTGATTCATTGATATACTGTACCGTATGACGATAACACATGGGGGTGGTGACTTCTGAGGTCGTAGTAATAAATACTAGAAATACAAAGTTTACTTATAAGTTCAGTTTAATTACGAAAACTTAAAAGCACCACTTTTAGATGGTAAAGGAAAAGTTATGTAATGCCCCGTTGCTGCCAATTAGAATATAATAACTAAAAAGTATATCTTCTAGGTGGGCCTAAGATATCCAATGTTCTATTGAATTATGCGTACGACGTATTACTTTACAAAAACAATAATATTTCACTTCCCTTCACAATAGGTAGACTCACAACCCGGGTGTC
Organism: Homalodisca vitripennis; assembly: GCF_021130785.1. NCBI lineage: Eukaryota > Metazoa > Arthropoda > Insecta > Hemiptera > Cicadellidae > Homalodisca > Homalodisca vitripennis. The sequence goes on from NW_025788240.1 coordinate 10,134, forward strand.
GGCGTCTTGGCACGAGACATTGAAGCTGTAGTCTAAGAACGGTTATTTCTTGAAGAGGAGTAGAAGTTAGGAAGTGGTAGCCATCTATTCAAACAACACGTGAGATACATCAGCTACGTAAACTCGCCTAAAACAAATTCGCGACGGTATTAGCCATTTAATGATACAAATTACTATTTATAACAACGTGCTCGTCGCCATAAGGACGACGCCACAACCTTTATCTATCTCCATCAAGCAAATAAAAGATCTTCAAGGGTAAGTTACTTTACTATTCACATCTTTACTTTACGTTACATTCATTTTATATGTTCGGCATCAAAGGGCTAATTTAATAATACGAAAAGATAAATTTTACTTACGGACAAAGCGCGCGAGGTCTGATGGGTTACGTAGTTGGGCTGCTACAAAGGGTTAGAAGGAAAAAAAAATTCATACGCGTGCCAATTAGGTAGTTACTCCGCCCAATAATTTAGTTCCGGAACATTGGATGTAAAATAATATTATATTATACTGGCTGATTAGGTTGCGAAATTTACATTGTATGAAATTTAATTAACTAATTTACGGTACAGAATATCCCCCCTCTTTTGATGTCGCAACCTAATTAGTCGCTTTACTTTAAACATATTCTAAATAACAAACTTAATTCAACCTTTTATTCATTACATAAATTCAAATTCAACCATAACAATACAATAGCGCGGGGTTTCAAAAGTTTCCTATCAAATCCGCTAGATCGCATGCCAATGCAGTTCTATGACTGCTCGCTTAGGGACCAAAAATAGAAAATCAATTTAGGCAAATTATTTTCATGCAGTGCACGTTGCAGCGTTTTAGAATTTGCGGGTCGTTGCAAGAATAAGGGCATTTAAGGCGATTAAATCGTAAACAAGTGTAGTGTAGTGTTTTGTTATATAGGCGCCACATTCATACTTCTTTTTTGCATTCATACCAGTGTTTTGTGTACAGTTTTTTGCCATTAAATACCCTGAGACTTGCGGACAAGTTACCAATATGGATCGAATACTTTGGAATGAAACGTCCCCTCACGAGAAGCTAAGTCTCACATTTCGTATTAATACTGCATCACTCTTAATATATATATTTACATACAACATCCTATACATCTTACATCTACATGAATTTTAACACTTCAAATATATCTACAAAATTCAAAAATTCAACATTTCGGCATACATACAAAACACAGACAATTTTTCATATTTGGTTCCCTCATTACAAACAGTCAGGATCAACTTTGTCTCATTTCTTTATACGAAGTCTATTTACAAATTCTTTTTCTATATTTTATTTCCATTGACACATTCGTTAAGAATTCACCAAACAGTTAACTTCCTGGATTTTATCTTATCTTTTAAATTTGGCAGCAAGTGGTTCCTTAAGCTAGGGATGCTACAAAATTTTTTTTTTATTTATTTATACAGAACAGGTCTTAATCTAATTTTAAATCTACAATATGAACCTTTTTTACATTCAAAAACATTTTCAGTGTGTTGTACAATACAAGTTACAGGGCTTAAAAAATATAGAATTCTATAAATTCCTACATATTTTGGTGCTAATTTTGCACAAAACTTTTCTACCTTATTGCTTAAATAGTGGGTTCTAATCCATACTAAGGAATGCAACTTAAAGGGATGTTTTACATTTTGCTCTGAGTACTTTTGTCTATTACTGTTATGTGCTATACTCCTTTTTACATTCACCACAGCTCTCTTTAAATTGTTTACAACAGTTTCCTTGGACAAATTCTCACCAATTAGATCATTTAGCTTCCATAAATTAGATAAAGCATTATTACAGGAATGATTAAACATTAAATCAAAGGCAGCAAAACCTGTGCTTTCATTATGGGCGGTGTTTAAACTTAATTGTATATAGCCTAGGTCATTATCCCAATTACTATGACAGTTGTGATAGAAACTACGTAATAATGTAGATATGTTTCTAATGTGCCTTTCTGATTGATTTCCATTAGCCCTGTAAGGCGCTAGTCTACGGTGTTGAATAAAATTCTTAAATAAGAACTTCTTAAAATACAGTGATGTAAAATATGCGGCATTGTCTGACACTATTATTTTAGGTACAGAAAAGTTGTTAAAAATTATGCGGTCTAATTTATTACATATTTCAGCACTCTTACATTCCCTCAAAGGGATTAGCCATAGAAATTTACTGGCAGCATCTACAACTACAAGTAAATATACATTGCTGTTTCTGGTTCTCACTAAGGGACCTAAAAGATCTATGAATAAACAATCCATATTGTTCTTAAATGGCACAGATACTAATTCGCCTTCATATTTTCTTTGGCACACTTTACTCATTTTACAAACATTACATGCTTTCACTTTTGCCTTTATAATTTCGTCTAAATCAGGTCTATAAAAATACTGATTAATTTTTCTTTGCGTTCTAGCAATGCCTAAATGACCTCCTATTAAAGAACTGTGGAAGAATTCATATACTAAATCAATTAACTGTACAGGCAAAAATATCTTACTCTTACTTTTTACATTCCTTTTGTACATCAGTAAATTGTTTTTTATAAAATAACATAAATTGTTACTTTTGCTTTTAACAGATTGAATGATTCGCTGAGTTTCTTTATCTTGAAGTTGATATTTTTCTAAATCTTTAAACGCTAATGGCAAATCATTAATTAACAACCACAAATTATCCTTGTTATTGCACTTATTATTTATCTGCATTTTAGGCTTTATATTAGATGTTCGTTTACATGTTTGCCTTCGGGAGGAGTTTGAATGGCAGAAGGAAATCGATAATCTATTTTTATCCTGGTCTGGAACGTTCCGGCAGTCACTGGGGCTCGGATCAGCTGTTCCCGTCGACTCGCCCTCAAACATTCGTGAAAGGGCGTCTGCCAGCGCATTATCGGTGGAACTTTTAAATTCCACCTCAAATGGCAAATTCAAAATCCTCTCGATCCACCGGGCAAGTCTTCCTACCTTCCTTTTGTGATTGAGGACATAGGATAAAGCTTGGTTATCAGTTATTAATTTAAAGGTTCTTACTTCTAAAAATTCGTGCCATTTTTCTATGCAAATTAGTGCACTCAAAGCTTCTTTTTCATAAACAGTATATTTTAATTCGGCATCAGTAAATTTCCTAGAGTAATAGGCTATTGGCATTAATTCATTTTGGTCGTTTTCCTGTAACAAACAACCACCTGCGGCTATTCCACTAGCATCTGTCATTACTATAAATTGCTTTGAAAAATCGGCTAACTGGAGTACAGGAGGATTCATTATAGCTTCTTTTAACTTTACAAACGAATCTTGACATTCACTTGTCCAAACAAATTTAGCGTTTTTCCTTCTTAAACGATTTAAAGGATTACATAATTCGGCATAGTTATTTATAAATTTTGAAAAGAAATTGGTCATACCTAAAAACTGTGAAATTTGCTTGGCGTTCTTAGGCGGCATAAATTCTCTTATACTCCTTGTTTGCTCGGGATCTATAGTTACTGTATTATTTTTAATTAAATTCCCCAAAAAGGAGATTTCCTCAAAACAGAACTTTGCTTTCTCTAGGTTTGCCGTTAAGCCATGTTTGCTTAGTCTATTTACAATCTCTCTGACATGTACTAAATGCGAATCAAGATCTTTACTGTACACTAAGATATCATCACAAAACTTTATCACATATTTAAATTTTATATTGTCTAGGACTTTATCCAGATAGGCGGACAATACAGCACTACCAACATGTAAACCAAAGGGTACTCGTTTAAATTTATATTTACCAAATATAGTGCTAAATGAGGTAAGATCTTGACTATCAGGTGATAATGGACATTGCAAAAAACTTTTTCTTAAATCTATTATTGAAAAATATTTGGCTCCACTAAGATGTTGATAATAATTATTTAAATCACCAATGGGAAAATCAATTTTCTGTAACTTTTTATTTAATTCGGTATAATTGACTACAAGTCTGTCCTTTTTGGTTAAAAAGGCTGGACTGGAGTAGGCTGAAGTACTGGGTTCAACTATTCCTTGGTCCAACCAATCCTGTATTATTGTTTTCATCTTATTTACAGTAGGAGGGCTCATAAAATAAGGCCTAATATTTACAGGTGTGGGGTCATTTAGAACTAATCTCACTTCCAAATCTAGAGCCTCTCCTAATTTTGGAGTAAAAACATTTGGAAAATCCCCTATAAGGTTTTGTATCTCAGCCTCAGCTCTAGTGCACCCTATTTTTACATCAATGCTGTTTACTTCATGTTCAAAAGGCTGTTGTCTGACAATAGTTATTTTCTCATTACAATTGAATTTAAAATAACATGAATCCCCATCAAGATCTAAAATTAATTTGCTATTAGATATAAATGGGTTTCCCAATACAATGTCCCATTTTAAATTATCCAATACAATAAATTTTACTTTCCAACAAAATTTAGAAATTTTTTATCTTAGCATAACAGTAACCAAAACATTTTATTTCAGTGTTATTTGCAGCAAACATTCTATCATCTGACTTCATTAATTTAGAAACATTTTTATTCAACAATAGGCTATCATAAAATTCTTTACTAATTATATCTCTTGTAGCACCAGTATCTAATAAGCAGTTTGTTTTTACATTTTTACCCACTATAGCTTCAATTAAAGGCATATTGTTACACTGTCTAACATTTAGTCTTAAATTAGGTTTTCTATAGTTTAATTTACTCCAATTTTTAATTACCTTACCATAGACTCTCATAAAATAGTGTTTTTCTTTTCTTACTGTATTACTATTTATAAAATTATTATTCTTAAACTTATGAAAACCGGGGAGGGATATTTTTAGGTGTTGTGTGTAATACCACTCCCCTATCAACTAGTTTTTTGGATTCCTAAAACAATTTTTTGCTAAGTGACCAGGCCTAAAACAATTGAAACACAACTTTGGGTTTTTAACAGTAGGCCTACTTCTTCTAAGTTCAACATGTGGTGGATACATGTTGTTAACATATGTCTTACTTAAATTGTCCCTTAAGTTATCATTAAAGGTTATAATGTTACTAGCTATACACACATTTTCCAAATCTGTAAAACAAATGGGATTGTTTTCAAAAATTAACTTATTTCTATCTGTAGGCTTAATACCTCTTTTTATACAAGTTACCAAGTCCTGTTCACTTATGTTACACAATAAAACTTGACTGAGCTCTTTGATGTCATAGATGTATTCATACAGTGGCTCATCAAACCTTTGTGGCCTATAAACTAAATCTAGTCTCAGTCTTTCAATTAGGCCTACAGGGATAAAAGCACTAATTAATTCTCTGTGTAGATAGTTGACATTTGGCATGACAGACTTACACTGTATTATTTTGGCTAAAAGTGGACCTTTTGCATAACATGGTAACAATGCTAAAATTTCATTTTCTGATAGGCTAGTTTCACATTTTAGTTTTAACAAAGTTTTCAAAAAGTTTATTAGCTCAGGTACTACTAAGCCATTTGTTACTGTAAAATTTTGTAAATAACATTCTACAGGGTTGTTTAACTTATTAAACATATTTAAACCAGACATAGGTTGACTAATACAATCATTGTTTGCATTATAAATAGGCATTATAGGCAAAGTGGGGGTACTGGCAGTAGGCTGTGATATTGTTGGTGGTTGTACAGAAACAGGGCCTATTTGTTTCTTTCACTGCCTGTTCCATAGCCTCATCTTGTTCTAATGATTCATTTAAATTGGTTTCTAACACTTTAAGCTGTTCTAGGTTCACTGTAGGTAGCAAGTTTTTAGCTAACTGTTGTTCAACATTTACTAGCCTACACTTTAAAGCTGATAAAGTTTCACTATGTACAGAACTTAGTTCTAGCTGGTTGTCTAAAAATAAACGGTTTATTAAATGTTTACACTTTTCTTGGAATTTGGTGATTTCTAAAGGTGAACTAGCACTGTTCAATTCACTGCACCCATGTTCTAATAATATCACTTTTTCACTGAGAAGTTTTACTTCCTGATTGTGGTCTATTTTTAATAGGCTACTAGGAGTAGGTAAAATATTGTTTCTCAAACACTGTCTTAAGGACTTTCTGAGTTCATTTACTGTACTGTCATTATTTAATTTAATACCTCTAGATATCAGTTCAAATACCAACTCATCTTTAGACAAATATTCTATTTTAATGGCAGGCATTGTGGCGTTTTCACTCAGTTTCACCCAGTTGATGGCAGAGTAGGCACATCAATAGCAGAGTTGCGCAATAAAATTGTGTACCGTATGACGATAACACATGGGGGTGGTGACTTCTGAGGTCGTAGTAATAAATACTAGAAATACAAAGTTTACTTATAAGTTCAGTTTAATTACGAAAACTTAAAAGCACCACTTTTAGATGGTAAAAGGAAAAGTTATGTAATGCCACGTTGCTGCCAATTAGAATATAATAACTAAAAAGTATATCTTCTAGGTGGGCCTAAGATATCCAATGTTCTATTGAATTATGCGTACGACGTATTACTTTACAAAACAATAATATTTCACTTCCCTTCACAATAGGTAGACTCACAACCCGGGTGTCGGCGTCTTGGCACGAGACATTGAAGCTGTAGTCTAAGAACGGTTATTTCTTGAAGAGGAGTAGAAGTTAGGAAGTGGTAGCCATCTATTCAAACAACACGTGAGATACATCAGCTACGTAAACTCGCCTAAAACAAATTCGCGACGGTATTAGCCATTTAATGATACAAATTACTATTTATAACAACGTGCTCGTCGCCATAAGGACGACGCCACAACCTTTATCTATCTCCATCAAGCAAATAAAAGATCTTCAAGGGTAAGTTACTTTACTATTCACATCTTTACTTTACGTTACATTCATTTTATATGTTCGGCATCAAAGGGCTAATTTAATAATACGAAAAGATAAATTTTACTTACGGACAAAGCGCGCGAGGTCTGATGGGTTACGTAGTTGGGCTGCTACAAAGGGTTAGAAGGAAAAAAAAAATTCATACGCGTGCCAATTAGGTAGTTACTCCGCCCAATAATTTAGTTCCGGAACATTGGATGTAAAATAATATTATATTATACTGGCTGATTAGGTTGCGAAATTTACATTGTATGAAATTTAATTAACTAATTTACGGTACAATACATAATGCTATGGTACATACAGCTTACCTGCATTTAGTTTCCTTTAGTAACCTGTTATAACATATGAATACATTCAACATCGAATCGTCCAAGATTGAAAATAACAGTCCTTTCTAGAACAGTTTTCGATTTTCTTAAAACAATCATTGCAATCCTTTGACATTTTCAAGTCTTCGTAAAACAAGTCATAAGGAGAATATTATACAAGTATTACTGTCCAGAACAAAATTAAGAGTTTTGACTCTCAACTAGTTTGTCATCAGTTATAACCTTTTCAAACCATTCTGTTTAAAATGTCTACTATCAGAACATCTGTTGCAGAGTGAAAATCGTGCTTTACCATAATTTTAATTATATTAAATATTAACTTTTCCTATATTTGGATTGTAAATTTTTTACTTAATATTGCTATGGCTCAAGAAAGGTAAGTCACTGAAATTCACGTGCAGAGGAAAAAACGTAAATCATTAGTGAAATATTTATGCATGTTTGATCCGAAACAATTAAAATTACACCTATATATATTTTATAAGTGCATATAGCTGCATATATATATATATATATATATATATATATATATATATATAATATATATATATATATATATATATATGCGTAGCTAGCGTAATATTATTAGTATTATTCAAAATACTTTGGGGTTTAAATTAGTGAAGTCAATACATTCATTATTATTTAAGAGGAATGTGTCTAAATTATAATATCGTAATTCCAGATTATTAATGAACCCCATAGTAATACGACTTTTCATTGGTTAATAATTAGATGAATGTATTATAAATAAATTTTTTAGATTTCAATGTATACTTTATGACTGTGTTTGTGTAAGTATTTAAATTACTGGCGCAAGATTTTTTTTTTTAATTATTTTGTGAGACTAATGTATCTGTAAAAGAATTTATTATCATATATATTGTATTCTTAGTGGCTATCTATTTCTTGGTAACAAAGAAATCGTTTTTCATATAATTATATAAAGTAGTGCAGTGGCATATCTAGATTTTTAGTTTGGAGAAAACTAAAACATGAACCCACAATTCAAGTGAAGCAGATTGATGATGTTTTATTGGAATACATATTAGGTATTTATACCAATTACATGGTATACTTTAAATAAAAATAAAAATTTAATAAATAAAAATGTATTTTAGAATTGTAAATGGATAGGGAATAAAAAAGTTAATTTATATTGTAATCCAGCGGCAGGCACAACGCGCTTGGAATCTGGTCTAGACCTGACTTGATGGCAGTGAATGCTAAACAATAGTTTACAGTGGACTCAATCTTTGTTAGGGGGCGAACCTGCGTTGAGAGAGATTTAAACAGGCCTGCAGGAACAGGAGCGTAGTCGGTGCAGGCCGAGAAACCACGCTCTCTTACCATTCCGAGTTGAGAAGCGAGAGAGTAAAGTCATTTTAGTGCGAGTTTAAAACTAGTGTCGGGCGTAGGATCCGTCGGTATAAATTATATTAATACCGAACTCCAAGACCTTCACGACCAAAGAGCTAAGTACTTTGACTGAATTATTAAACTTTTCTAAATTTGAAATTTGCAAAATTAAGAAGTGAATTAATTTAAAATTGGAATTGAAAATTTGAAATTAACGATCAAATTCTGTTGAGTGAGGACTATAATATATATATATATATATATATATATATATATATATATATATATATATATATATATGTGTGTGTGTATATGTATATATATATATATATATATATATATATATATATATATATATATATGAATTGTAAAGGAGTAATTTATTAAAGTCGAACGTAAAATTTAATTGAAATTCTAAGGATTGTAGTAAAAATTAAGAGCTGCAGGTGCTGCACCATATCCTGTAGGAACTTGTGAAAAATTCCTGTTGAGAACTGTTTAGTTTTGTTTGAGAATTTAATTTGAAGGAAGTTTATTATTATTATTTTATTAGTTTTGAGAAGAAGCCTATTTAATTTATTTCATTCAGATTTATTCAAGATTATTATTTTATTTTTTATATTTTATACTCACGTATTTTAGAGGACAGTGAGCCAATATTAAATCGAAAGTGCCTTGCCTAAGGAAGTAGTAATTTTAACCTATTGTTCAAAACATTGTTTTGGTGGAATACAAGGTTAATAATTGACATTTGAATTAATTTAATAAACCTGAATATTTCTAAAAGGGTGCAGTTTTAATTTCCACCAGTATCTACTTAAATCTTATGAGTTCGAGACTATTTAGGGTCATCATAATAAAAACAAAAAATTTGGTATATTAACATTCAGTATAGTATTGAAAAGTGTCGCATGCTTAAATAAATTAGAACATAACTTTAAGATTTTGATAGGAGTGACAGTGAAGAAGCCCCCAGGCACTTCGGTGTTTTTTACACGGAATGTTTCATGTATTTAGGACGTACCGTACTTTGTATGTTCTAACCTTTGCACCACATGTTAAGTTATGAACTGTTACATAACGCATCTTGAAAATTCTTGCCTTTATGTATCGGTACTGCACCGCACTGATAGTTAGGAAAGGAAAACGTCCAACGAGATAGTATCTACCCCGTAACAGAATAGAATTTCAGAGGGTCAGATCACAAATATCCTAGAGAGCGATATATTGTATATAAAACTACACAAAACTTTTAATAGTTTCATGTGGACTAACAAAAATACTCTTATATTTATTTCATAAAACTGATTATTTTAGAATAAGCAGAGCTGATATTCAGATGATACAAATAAAATCTGATTTATATCCCATATAACCTTGTTGCCTCATTATTACTGATGATAACATTCTACAACCAATATTAGTTGCAACTTTGTTTGGTTATAAACTATACCATATCGATTTATCAATGTTAAATAAATTTAAATTATGGTTCGAGACACACCACTATGATTACAAATGAATACAGAAAATAAACAAATGGGAGAGAATTGGGGGAAGTGTTGATTAAATGAAACTTTATACACTATTAATGTAATAAATAATAGGTTATAAATTACGATACAACTAATTAAAATAAGCTAAAAAATAAAGTAATTGTTTACTTAAGCTGAAGCGTTGGAAGAGAGAATAATAGAGTATGATCATCTGTGACGTTCATGATAAGATTGCTCTTACGTTGATGATCTAAAACCGAAAATAGATTCGAAGATGGGACCGTTTCGTTATACTAGAACAAGTATTCACTGGTCTATAAAGAACGGTAAATAGTGGGTGTTTGGCCTTGGCTGGTTGTACTGTTATATATGTTATCAATATGTACCTACAACATATCGTGTATAATATATGTACTATTTCATAAAATATACATTTCCATAACAGACTGACGTCGTATGACCTTCAAATCAATGTTTACTCCATCTATGGCCAGTATAATACTCTTTGGTTTGTCATATAATTAAGAACAGAAGACTGAACATAATAGACTAACGTCCAATACATATGATATATACATACATATATACATATATATATATATACATACATATATACATATATATACATATATACATACGTCCAATACATATGATAATACATATGATAAAATAGTAGGACGGTCTGCTACCTGAATTTAAATTATTACGTTCAAAAATAAAGTACATTTCTACACAAAGTGTACAATGCGAAATATTGCTAGTTTTGCTCAAAATCCATAGCAAATTATTTAGTTAGTAAGTCTAGAAGATAGAGCTTATGCCTTTTTGTAACTTATAACGAAGGCTAATGACCGCAATCATATTATCCTTTCATTTATTGAACTAACCCTTACAATCATAGCTTCGTGTATTTAGTGTATTACACCTGGGAGAGATAATGAGAGCACATATCCATCCTGATTAAACTGGATAGATATAGTAAAATATTCTATAAATAACAATGACGAATTAGAAGATAACGTATCATCAACCCATATGGGTATAAATTATAAAAATAGACAGTTGGTGAAACATACCCAGGTGGCCTATAAGATGTACCGCTAGGATTTTGTAGATTAATGTTATAATTTTATACGTAAAGATTTGATTTTTATTTCCACTTCACCTTTACTTTTTGAAACATAATGTACATTTATTTGAAACCTATTTTCACTCTTCAAAAATAATAATTTGGGATGAGCTCCTTCTCACCCCCAAAACAAAATAAAATATCGGATATGATGCTGCACACTATCACTCATGTAATGAACCTCCGTATTATTCTTAAGATCGTTTGAAATTCTCAAGTTTACACATTTTTTTTACCCGAAGAGTTCGATAACGCTCTAACCAATAATGTTTATCAAGTAGAACATTTGTTTAGTGTAACAGTTGTACTTACTACCTGATCAGAAAGACCAAACGGAGTTTCAATCTAAATACTGTTGAATGATAAGGCTGTTTGTAGAATGATAAGAGATAGTAATTGAGTGGTATGCGATAACAGTAACGAAGCAGCTCACTACGCCAGTTTTCGTAGAGGAATATCTAGGTTAGTGTATTCTTCTCTGTTCAGTGACGTATAGGTTGTGTTTTTAAAATGGTAAACAGGTACAGTGTCAGCTGATTTCCTGGTGACTGGTGTTATTGTTTATAGTTTTTGTTCTACTTATAAAATAATTAAAAGAAAATGGAGGTCAAGCAGAAAATTGATTCCTTAGTGAAAATGTTCTTACTTAGTAATGTGGTCCTAAAAGACGAAGAAGATTTTAAGAACAAGTTGTCTACCATAGTCACCGATGGAGTCGACAACCTCCAATTCGTCGCGGACTTCGATGACACACTCACCAAACACACCGTAAAATGGCAAAAAGACCTTCAAACTCCTTCGAAATCTTCTTCAAAACCAAGACGCTGTCTCAGTCCTTTCTCGATCGAGGAACAGAGTTGTTCGTTAATATGAAACCGTTGTTAAACAAACACGATCTGACCAAGGAAGAGCAACAACAAGTGGACGATGTGTTGGAGAAAATTATTGCTCTTATTGTGGGAGAGAAAGTGAACATCGAGGATGTGTACGAATGTGTAGATCAGGTGAACACCCCTCTCAAGGATGGATGTAGAGAGACACTTTCTCTTCTCGCCAGTCATCGAGTGCCAATCATCATAGTTTCTGCCGGATCGGGTGACGTCATCAATTACCTGGTCAGAGACTACGGAGCAAGAGTTGTCGCCAATTTCTATATATTTGATGAAGGTCGAATAACTGCCTATGTGAGGCCTTGGGTGGGGCTTTATAACAAAAACCAACGCGCGCTGCCCGTAGACGATGATAGACATAATATAGTGCTGTTGGGAGACCATACTTGGGACTCAAAAATGGCTGATAATGTTCCTAATGTAAAAACAATACTAAAATTTGGATTCTTCTATGGTAATGATGAGATGAAGATGAGACGTTACCTCGAACATTACGATGTTCTTCTGTTGAATGACGAGTCCACTGATAAGATTAACGATATGTTCAGGTTAGTGTCAGAAATTTCGTAACGTTTTAATGTCTTATTTGTTGCAATTAATTATTGTTATGAGACTACACTATGTTTTTCAATACATTATATAAGTTATAGTAAGTGATGTAAGCTTTGTAAGTGATACAATTATATGGTAACTAAAATTACTTACATCACTTATCTTACACTTCTTATCTTGACACATTGCTATACTGATACTGAAACTGACTAGAGACTGTTATATCTATACCATTAAACATTTTTCTTTCCATAGTTAAATCATTTTTCATTTTAGACAATACTTTAATGTAACGTATTAATGTGGCTGCCCACCGCTTTCAGCATAAATTTAAAATTAACAACAAGAATTTCAGAATTTAATTTTACGACATTAGAAAATTATTTAACTTTGTACCACAAATACCCCTATTAGTTTTATTTTTTAAATTAACAGTTTTTTTATAGAAATGTGTATTACGGCAGCAGGAAAAGTTTCCCATCCTTGAAACTTATTAAACATTATTTAATTGTGTTAATAACAAAAAGAATCATAATAATATCAATTATTAGTTTTTTATACATTTTTATATTCCGATTACATTGCTCTATTACTTCAATCTTCCAAAATATATTACTGACGTTAAATGATTCCGCTTCTCGATTAAATATATACCTTTAAATTTGTTTCGATAGATTTTGTTCCTAGACGTCATCAATTTGATTGTGGCTCTAAGTTATCACTTCATTTAAAAAGGCTGTACGTAATTGGCTAAAACAGTATTGATGTTAGCCATGACTTAACAAAACATAAAATCAAAGTCACACAGTTAAATAATGTACGGATGTTAAACTCCATTACTAGTCAAATGCAATAAATATTTAGATTAACTTGATCTAATTTAAGTTTAAACTTCTAAGATTTACTATTTTAAGAGGACCACAGATTCCACTTAAGAAATGTAAAATATTAATGATTATAATACATAATTATTAGAAACATCATAAACCATATGGCTATGTATACTACACTGTTTGTTCTTTAATCACTTATCAATGTTTGCACATATTACATTATAGAGACAGAAAATACCAATTATTTGTAGAGTGGTAATGTGTCAGTGAAATATTATAGTTGTAATATCACAAAATCTGCATATTCATTGTCAATACCAATAGCACAAACTAAGCAATAATTGAATAAAGAGTATATTAATGGTTTTTTAAAGTTTTACTTTAAAATCTACCGTTGTAGGGAATAAAAATATATTTTATTTATTTCATTTATAAATATAACATACTATTTTAATACTAATATAGTTTCTTCAAATCATGGAAAACAAGGGTACGAAGTGAACTACCTACCTATAAGTGTCTAGGTTCACTTATAACAGTACAACAGGTATCAGTAACAGGTTTGAATTTTTAGAATTTTGCATTGAGCTACTAAGCCATAAAGGTTCCTAAATATTTTCAAATCATATAAAAATAAATTTTTAATTAGCAAGGCTCAATTTGGTTAATTATTTTTTCAATAATGTACTTAATTATATTGATAAATTCACTCTAGATTAAAATTAAGAGATTTTTTATCTGGATCAGCTGTCTTGATAGCGTTTAGGGTAATGTTTTGTTTGGATTTTTGTGGGTTTTTGTAAGTTTTTTAGAATATAACGTATTTTTAGTACTACAGTTGCAGGACGTTTATATTCTAGTTGCCAATATGTATGATGTTATTACTAGGTATTAAACAATTTATTTTTTAATGTCCTCATTGTATTAAAATCAAAAATTAAATTTGGAGTCAGTATTAATGTACCAACTTACGTGTTTACTCAAGCTTAGATAGTATTTGATCATTGCCTATCTATTTCATTATTTAATAATTTTCATTGTTGTGTTTGAATTATTTATAATTTTTTATTCAAACCTATGCAAGAAAATACAAACATATTTACACTTCCGTGCAATACGAAATTTGATTTATGATATCTAAAGCAAACATCTAGGCCTAGTTATAGTATAAAAATGTTTATTACTGGCGATTTCCTTACTCAAATTCATCTGATAGAATAAAATGTCAACAAATATAAAAACTTGATATTGTATTATGTTTAAGATTATATCTTTAGGTAGTTACAATTAAACTCCCTTTATTTAAACTAAACTATTCATAGACACTAATTTCTAAGTTTTAAAAATATACTAATATAAAACTTACATATAGATACATTTATCACATATTATCATTACTAAGCCAAGGCCTACTAATTAGGTTATCAAAAAACATGGTTTTTAAATATATATTGTTTGTAAATTATAATTAATAAACGTTTCTCGTCCATTGAGCTGCTATCTTTCTTTTTCCTGAAATCTATTACTACATGCTAAACATTGCATTCATCAAGTAATAAATTCTCTTTACTTACCATAATTTTAAACCTTTTACCAAATATAAATTTCGTCCAAGTTTCTAAATCTTAAAACTACTTCACTTAAAAGTGCAATAAGCCAAATGTGTTGTTAAGGTTTAATACACACAAAAATATGCCCACAAACTACTATATGGAATATCACTTTAGATGTTGGTGCATCTGGTGTATTTATTAGGTTTTTTATACGCCTAAAGCCTCATGGATTAGTAGCTAGTTAAAATAATTACTACGTGTCACAGTTCACAGTTCAAAAATCCTTTATTTCCCTTAACATTTACAAAAAATGTGTATTTCACGATTTTTTGGCACAGCACGCGTGGATAAAAATTTAAATATATTTTATGTTAAGAAACATTAATTACATTAAATCTTTGGTTCATTATCAAAGTCTGATATGCGCCCCCAAAATACATAGTTCCATATCTAATAGTGCCTTCGACCCAGGAAGTATAAAGCTGTTTGAGTTTTTCAAACACCTTTATTATCATACTTGCTTTTGTGTCAGTTGGATAGACTCTCTCTAACCAAACATACTGGCCAAACCACATGGAATATACAGCTTCTTATCCGATCACCAAGTCAAGTACTTTGACGGGTGACCTCTTGAGAACACCACGTACTGACTTTTTTCTTCTTCCTTTCTGATAGTTAAATATATTTTTCTCCATATATATATATCTTTCCGCATTAATATATATATTTTTTTTTAATTCTAGTATTTCTGGAGTAATCTTATATTACAATTTATTATAGTATGGATAATGGCTAGGAACTTAAATTTTGAAAAACCATCTTATTCTGATCGCGGATAAAATGGGTATTTTAAGGTTGATGTCTGTATGAGGATTTGTCGCATTGACTATTACAGGGTATTAGAAACCTTTATGACGAAGGTTAGCCTGACAACCCCTCTATTAGGAAGCCGCAATACCTAAGCAGTGACTAACTCCAAAAATCACTATGGCTATAAATTCAGATTAAATATAGAGGTACTTCAAAGATCAAGCTGTTCAATTCATATATATTCTTTAATGGATGATGACTTTTAATGGATGGTTCCATACGCTGTATAACTGCAGTACAAAATAAAACACTCGTTAAGAAAAATTAATGAAATGTCTCATTCTACGAGACTTAACTAAGCTCTTCTTCTAAACTTCGTCCCACAGCTTAAAGGATTTCCCTAGTGGTGTATTGGATTTAGCTACTGCTTAGGCTGCTTTCAGTTAAAACTGTTCTTGAGAATAATATTACTTTAAAATGATTCATTATTAGGAATTTTCGCAATAAGCACTATACAGAAAATGTATCATAAATGTTACATAAATAACACCATCAATATTTTTTTTCATAAGTTGTTCAGAACACACCTCCATAAATACTTATTAACGTTAGAATTCTGTGAAAAACCTTCACCTCAGTGGAATAAATTCGTGAGCTGCTGAGGCAGTCACCTGAATGGAAGTGAATTCTCAGCACAATTTGCGCTACATTTGCAGCTAAACTGTTTTAGTTAGCGCCAATCACAAATCATCGTACATCAGCGGTGCTCGTCATTTCTTTCGTCCCATTTAGGCACATAAGTAACACTAATTAATCTTAGTAAAAAACATTCATAACTTATTAAATATATTGTTTCAATAACAATACTTGTATAGAGACTTAGTATGATTGTATGGTAATTTAAATGTGTTTTCATCCATTCTACACGTTCAGGTACTACATGATCTTTCATTCATACTCGTCCATTCTACACGTTTTCTTACCACGACTAAAAATACCGCTATTATAAATAAACGTTATAAGATGTTTTAAATATTACAACTATAAAAATACATTGATCTGGTAAATGTTTTATGTTAACATGAAATCTTTAATTTCATATACATCATTTTACACATTTTGAAAGTGTTATCTTCTAAAACTATGTTTTTAACAAATTAAGTTAAAATTTATTTTAATAAAATTTAAAAACTCATACATTTTTCACAATGATCCTCTATAATAATTAATATCATGGTACTAAAACGTTATCCATCAAATTAAACCAATGGTAATGTAATATACAGCAACCCATACTTTTTATTAAAAAATTTTTCTAAATGTTTAAAGTACATTTTTAATTTTTTTTAATTTATGGTCCTGTTAGGCAGGTATAAAAACAATCAATATAATCTAAAACGGAATTTCAATTCAAGGTCTATGTAAGGGAGTTTTTAGTGAGAAACAAGTTTTATTCAGTAGATAAACAGTTTTCTATAAACGATTACTTAAAGTATAACTAGACGAAAACTTCTTACAAATTCACAATTTACACTAATCCTCTAGTATAAATCCTTAACTGAAATTTTAAATATTCCATGGAATCTTGCAGGGCACTAAACATATGTTTACATTGGTATTGTAGGTTACCGTGATGGCAACGATAACATTGCAGAATAAATAAATAACTGTTCGATAAAACTGAATACATTCAAATATAATTTTAACATATAACATCGTAATACATGTAGCAGAATTTTTGAATATAAAGGCTTTAACATATGTTGTACAGGTGAAATATTGTATAGTATTAAACCGAACTAAGAGGTATTCCCCCACCCACCCACATCCATTGTTGGAGAATGTAACATAATTTGCATACAGTAAAATCCAACATTCCAAACATAAGAAGAAAGAGAATTCATAACTTGAAAGTGCTTTATATTTTCCGGACATATTGCTAATCCTAAGAATTTTTATCATTACTGTACTTGGTTAAATATTAAACTTACATATCAGTACCATCAAGCGATAAATCTGAGATATGAACGTACGTTAAAATGTAACTGACACATTCATAACCTCACTTTTGAATTAATACTTATTTAATTTTTACGGTAAGAGATTTCCGGCAGCAGCGGTATTTGAAGAAAGATGATTAAACGTCATATCAGACTGTGAGTGATGCTCGGCCTCAGAAAAAATATCTGCCACTAATTTCTTTCCCAAGAAAGGACATTAGTGGATTAATGGCTGCCTGTTCCTAACAAGGTATTGACGTCAGTTTCTTCCGAGATCTACCACAAACGGTTTAGGCCGTTGACTATTTCTCACACTTTAAAATACAATTTCCAAAAACAAATGAACTGGAAAGTACGCAATTACAAGCTAACGTCACATTGTAAACTTTGTTATTTCATATATCATGCCTAATTGTTATTTCAGTAAATATAATTGGTAACGTAAGAAGAAATGTTTAATATAACTATACGACTCATACAACACGTAATTTAGCATATGTATATTGACAATATTTTAATTGTTGCTTTTCTGTAACGTTATCATTAACATGAACTGCAAGTATATCAGACATGTCAACATATTCAATGTACGTATATTTGAATGGTTTGAGTTCATTTATACTTGATGAGCCGAGATGCAATTTCCATTGTATAGCTCAAAACCTGCTTTGTCGATAGAGAAATCCACCCTAAGAAAAACTCGATTATCATCTGCGCTAGTTTTGATAGACGTCACGATGAAAGGAAATCGAAAGGGTTACATATATGAAATAATACTTTCACTATTATATTTTTCTTAGCGTTTCAAATTTAAAACCAATCATTGGACATGTAAATTATGGTTAAATCAGTGTCTGCTAAGTATATGGATACGCTTTAAACGCAGACTTCTTTGGCTAGTTGTCTGACGCTGATATAAGAGTTATCTATGTGTCTGATAGACGGGTTTAATTCTAATCAACTATGAGAAATAGAATCTGAAAAACACAATATTATTTATTTTTTACCTATTTAAACTCATCCACTTTAAATTCCGCAAAACTAGCGTGGTTTACAATCTACTACAATTTATTTTTTCTTGGTCAAATTCTTCTGTCGATTTCAATAAAAATCAGTTTGTCTGCTTGTACAGAGCAAATTGCCGCGTAGGCTTTTGGATAATGCAATTGCGTTATGATTTCTCGTAAGAAGTTAACATATTAAATAATTTATATTTTTTGATAATGGTCATGATTATTTCATATAGGAACGCATGGTTTTAATACCAATAGCACATGAGGCTCGAACTAGGAAAACGTTTTATGGGTGCTATCTAACCCGTCATCAATTTACACTGCTTTGTTAAGGGCTGATCTGTCTGTCCGTCCGTTTAACACCTAAAAAAAAAAGACTAAACTTTAAATACGAAGTTGTGCACGAAGCTTAATTTATATATAGGGAACACTGAGTTCAATTATGGCGCATATAATTGTCATGGGATTTTGCTGAGCCTTAGCTAATAGTTTTACATTTTACTTATTTGTAACCGTAACGACAGTGAAAATAAATATATGAATAGGTAAATAAATAAATCTTTGAACTAAAATCAGTACATTCCTTGGATAATGTAACATGCAGCCTAATTATCACAATATATATAACGTATATTTATAGTGACTTCATGTACAAAATTTCATTACTTAAAGACATAAAAATCTATTTTTATGAAGAAAAGTATAAAGGCACCATGTGGTAAGACATTTCGAAACAAATTTTATTTGCAATCTGTATAATTTGCATGAAAACAATAACAACATAATTTCCACATTAACAACAAGTTCTATGATGTTGCATGTTAAATCATGGAATTTGGCTGATCGTTGTTACAGCCTATCACTTAGTAGGTTGGCACAATAACTCTTCTTTTGTTTTTCGGGGGATTTAAAAGTTGCTGTGTCGTATCATTGTCCATAATCTAATATGTGAGTAATGTAGCTATAGACTTGACATTTTTCATTGAACCTCATCAAAGTCTGTTTTTTCTCATCTAAGCCTCAGCGTCAGGTATGCCGGCTTCGAAATGCACTGGTTTTTGTTATTATTAAATATTTTGGACCTCCCGGGGTTCGAACCCGTGATCTCTCGGTTAGAGAGCCGAGACTATAACCACTAGTCTACGGAGGAGGACTATCAATGCCTGTTACGCGACGCACAACAGTAAGTATTATTAATTCTTACTAAAAACTTATAGGCTATTCAGCATCGATTTCAGTAATAATACCACTCGTACTGTGACAGATTTGAATAGTTGGATTCATTCAATTCTTCCAATAGAAGGAACTGACAAGGCAGTGACATTTATGAATTCTCGGTGCTTCTCGGAAAGTATTTAGTGGATAGTTTAAATAATGTTAAACTAAAGGCTGGATGTTTTTATACAATTTAAGTTGGCTCTTGGCCTGGTCTCTAAGTGACGATCTCTCAGTTGTACGGAAGAAAGCACTTCTCATCGTTAAAACCGCATTGGAATCATCTAATTCCTTCCCAATACTTGTTTCTAGACGTATATACAGTAGGTATTTTATTTACGAATATAATATAAAATATGTTAAGATTATGAAATTTATTTACAATTTATTTTTGTAAATCTTAATATCTTTAAAGAATGAAAAAGTTTTGGTTAAATCATTAACAAAATTGAATCGTTGAAAATGTTAAAGAACAAAAATACGACTCAAAAAGGCTAACAAGCAAAAACGCTAGGAATATGGCTTTGGCCATCAATCTCTGGTTTTTTATCCTGTGTCATTAAGGAACATTACCTTCGCGTTAAAACAAACACAGCTACCAACTGGACATTAAATAAGTTTGCTCATAATGGATTTATCAGCGTATTATGCATTATTGTTGGTAATGTATATTGATTACTTGCAAATGTATTCATTTGTCAAAAATCATTGTACCATTCTTTTCCTAATTTATTTTAGTAGCCAAGCAAATATTAATTCAAGAGACTGTACACCTCTTAAAACTTACATTGTGTAAAATATTATCATGTTTTAATGTACGGTCACTAGTCGTAAGCATTTAGTGGTATTACAATAAAGTGGAAG
>NW_025788241.1:0-14052 GCF_021130785.1 Homalodisca vitripennis
ACTTTCAGTATTCTAGGTAGTTTTTTTTTTTTTTTTTTTCAGGTAAGTTTCATCAGCGGCAGTTGCCTATTCACCAATCTAACAGTAACTGCTCTAAGCTGTCTGAATGCAAGTGTGCATGTTATTAGTTGATTTTGAGTTAAGGTAAATAAGGCCGATTTGTTAATTATTTATGTTAAGAGTCAGTTGTAGATGAGAAGATGGCCAACACTCCCACTGTAAGAACAATGTCAAAACATTTTTACACCTCATACGAATTGTTGGAAATGTCTCATATTAAGGTTTTAAAAGGTTTACTTATTTTTTCAGTAACAAATAACAAAATGGTGACATTCAAACATTCCTCTGACATAAAAATTACTCTTTACGTTACGGAGCTGTCAGCTCGTTTACCAGGCTTGAGACTGACCAAGGCACATATTTACAGAATATAGCACTAATTAAATATATCCTTGCTGTGTTGTATATATTTAATTAGAGGTTCAGTAGTTTGTTATATATTGAGTATGTCGTGGTAACCAAAGACTTACTATTGTTTACAGGTGTTTTAATTGGACTTTAATCACTTATTTGATTTTTTTTCAATTCACTTTAGTTTTCTCCTTCCATGACGCATTCTGTTTAATTGTCTGGTTCTAATGAAAGTTCTGGTCCCTGACTAAAACATTTATTACTGTTAAACAAACATCAGGGGGCATTTCTCTGTTAACCGTGACTAATCCAGTTCTCTATAAAATCCTTTTCGTTTGTTATGTACATCTCTAATTTCCATGGAGGGAATTAAAGAACCATTGTATCCAAACAAGTCGTTTTTCTGTTGATAGTTTGAGACAGTTTTGCAATCGCAAAATTCACCATCCATGTTGAAGTGTTTTAATAGACAAGAACAACCTAGGTGTTTAAAACATTTAGAAAATTTCTATTTATACTACATAAAATACACTATCATATTTAACTTATATAATTCACAACCAATTGTATCAGCCACATTAACTGAATTGAGACAGAGTTAACCAAATTAACAAGTAACAACATACAAGGCAAGGTAAGCTTGAGAGCAGAATCAATGTCAATGCATGTCTCTCTCCTTTTTAAACTTACCTCTGCTACAGTGTTTGTTATTGCAGAGGTATATTAATATACATATGTATAGCATTTACATAAATAATATATAAGTATGTATTTACCCATATTTTCACACTAAAGGTTGGTATAAAAAAACAAGCAAAAGTTTTCACATGAACATCCTAGCTTGCTTTATTTAGTGTCTGTGCGCTCATTTTGTTAATTTTAAAAACCACATCTTATAAATAGTTAAGTTTAAATTTGGAACTTATGTTAAGCTAATCAAAGAAATAAAAACACAATACAAATAATATTAATTCCTTTTCCAATATAGGGCGATTTAAAAGGTTTCAAAATTATTTAATCTTGAAGGATAATGTTTTGTAATAAATTTAATGATAATAGTCCAATAGAATTCAGTGGAAGAACCATTGTGTGATGAACAAGCTACCAAGAATTTAAAAGAACAAATCGTAGAAAACACATGGTAATTTTGATAACAGTACCTAGACCACACGAAAAAAAAAAAAAATAACCATACCAATGCATTCTCAATTCTAATAGAGCCAAATTAAATGCCAATTTTCAAAATTTTCAGTTGAAATAATCCTTTCTGTTTTGTGATTTCCAAAGTCGATATTCCGTGCTAAAATATTTTTATGCGTATCCTACAATTATGTAATAGTTGATTATGACAAAAATAAAAAACAATCTTGTTTCAATTGAATATCTATGTTTTTAGTATTTTATCATCAAATACATTTTCTATTTTCAAAAATTTATTTTTTGTGATTTTTTAAACCCAAAAAACCAATGCATCAGAAAAAATACATTTGTTTTTTTTCACAAAAATTTTACTAGTTTTGTATTAAGGTACTCATTATTTATAAACCAATACGTAAAAAAAATAACAAAAACGGCATCTCTCTCTCCTCTCTCCTTCATAGATCATTTTTAAAAAGTTATAAAAGATTGAGTATTAAATTAGGTTTTAAATTCAATTGAAACCATGATAAGGATCATAGAGATTGTTTGTTTTTGTGAAATTCAGCAATATACCTAAGTTATATAATTCGTTAAGCATCTCCATTATTTTCCAATTATAAATTATTTAAGTGATTACCTTTATAAATCCAGTAAATTAGAATGTCATTGAAAAAATCATGCTAACAAATAACTAAAGGTTTATTTTTTTTTGGAAAGATGTTGCAATATTTTTTATTGCACTTTCACATTTTGATAGCCCCATTCCGCATGACGGTCCCCATCGTGGATGTACCCTCAGGTAGGATTTAAAATGGCGCAAACCGCAGACTTTTTTGCCAGAAGTATGGGGAGATACCCTAGCATGTAAAACAAAAAATAAGCTTTTCTATATAGTTGCACTAATTTATGTCCAGGATTAGTAATTTTCCCATAAAAGTAATTTTAATTATTTATGTAGTCTCCATATCATACTAAAACAATGTATAATAAATTAAAATTGTGGATTGACAGGTTTCAGCGCCAACTGTTTTTAACCTGGGCACCACTCAATCGGCTCACTCACACTGCTGTTTCACCATGTGACCCATCTTGCGCGGACCTAGGACACAACCTTAGACAACCCAACTTTGAGGTCGATGGGTGGTTCGTAGAAAATACCAAGAGAAGAAAAGGGCTGTTCAATAGAAACATGTGGAGTACAATACTCATTTTCAAGCAAGGTACACAACACAGAATACACACTGATCTAATAAATAACCGAATCTTCTGTAACTGTATAGTGTAAGGTTGCTACTTAAAAGTATAGGTACTGTTTTTTTGTGATTCACCTTAAGGAAATAATGACATAAACTCTTCATAGGAAAGTTAGTACACATACTTAGTACATGGGTTCCTTCTTAGTCCAAGAAAGAACTCAAAAAAAATATTGATTTTGGGCTCAAAATATATTATAATAACTGCTTGAGCCCATAAATATATATTATCAGCTATATCAAAATTTAATTATTGATTTGAATATTATTTTACTTTATTTTAAAGTGATAATAACTCTTTACAGGTGTTAGCAAAATTATCAAGAAATTTTAAATAATAGTTTAATTGAACAAAAATTTAAAAAAAGGAAAACAAAAAAAAAACAAAAATAAAAAAAAAAGATTATTAAAAAACAAAAAAAATGAACCTTTAAACAAAAAAATAATAAAGGATTTAATTACTCGGAGGAGAAATATAAATTGAACAACAAATATGTGATCAATTTAATAATTAATATGGGGGTTGTGTAACAGGTCAATAATTAATAAAAAAACGACATTTGAATAGTTCGCAAATGGGAATTGGTCAACGACTGTGACGTCAATTAGGGTATGAATCCGCAAGACATGTGACGTCCAGTAAAGTCACATGTTGTCGGAATTGAGATTTATATATAATTAATAAATAGAAGAAAGTAATATTACAACTTTATACCAGATAAAAAGATTTGATTAAATTGAAAGGAACACACTGAAGGATAAACATTAACCACAAAATTCGTGTTTTACACAAAAAAAGTACCTAAATGAGTAATATAACGCTCAGAAAAAGCCCGAATTTGGTGGGGATAAATGAAACTTGTATATAGTTGTATGATGAGAAAAAGAGAAAAAAGACTGTCATAAAGTCACATGTTGAACTAAAAATTATTTAAATAAAAAAGCCCCCCCCCTTTTTTTTTATGAAAAAAAATAATAAAAAGAAAATAGAAAGACTTAAATTGAATTAAACGTATCAGGATTATCACGTAAACCGTGATAAATTTTCGACTAATTAATAAGAAAAGAATCAAATTTATCATTTTACTTTTCGTGAAGACGGCTGATTTATAACGGGAGACGGGGATGAGTATTTTTTTGAGTCGGTAATGTGTAGTTTTTTATAACGGAGATTCCCGATCTTTTATTTCGTCTTTTCCAGAGCTTGAAGCAGAGGAAGTTGGAACGTTACTTGTGGGGTGTGTTGTGTGATTACTCCCTAGAGAAGTAGTAGTGGTGAAATTAATTATGAAACTGGTAATCATGGTTGTATTGAAATTTTTAATGAAGCATGGGATATTTTATGTTAAAATATAAAACTGATCATCCCTCTTAAATTAATCAAAGCAAGTGTGAGTGGGAATTAATATATGTATGGACAGGTGTGAACATAGAATAGTGAGAAAAACCATAAATTAACTGTCCAAGGTCCCCACGAATTAGGTTTGACTTTTCCTTTGAAAAGTTATCCCATGATTATAAAAAAGTGTGATAGGAACTTTAAATGGAGTGATATTAAATTTTTTAACCATGACTCAGTCAAACCTACTTTAAATAAACCTGCAGATACCAATTAGGGCGCGGGGGGGGGGGGGGGAGACATAGACTTGTTGTTCGGGGCCTCCCCGACGGCGAGTAGGCACAGGCACCTAACCTCGAGAAAATCTTGGATGAAGCAACACCAAACAGACCATTTCAATATTTTAATAAGTAATTTTGGTATTAAGTTGGAATAGTATGAAGTTAGCTAAGACTACGAAGTAATTTTAAACTTCCCCCAATCACCCAAGTGAGCAGGGAGAGCACATTTTTTGGAGAACAAATAGTGAATTGGGAGAGGAACAATTGGGGGAACACGCAAACGATTTTTTTTTATCTGGAAATTCGGATGGCAGGCACCCGAGCGGTAATATATTTCCAAAAGCAATAGTACCACAGCAGGGAACGCAGCTCGAGGCCTTTGGGCAGATTTTTGATCGTCGCCTCGCACTCCCTGTCGCCGCTTTGTGGGGAGGGGACACAGCGAAGGAATGCCTTCGACCCAACAACCATTTCCGGATGCAAGAATAAGGTAACATGCAACACAAACTGGGACTACGGTAACCACCACCAAAACTCGGCGATCACCCCAGTCTCCGACCAGGGTGGGTGGGGGGGGGGGGACTCCACTAGCATACGTGTGCCATTGGAAACGAAACACCACTGTCTGTGGGGCGTCCGACGCCACGACACACACCACAACTACAGTAAGGGTTGCGAAGTTTCAACAGGCACCACTACTAAAAAAACCGGACACAGGAGAGACAAATTGTACACAACGCTTGTGGGGGGGGGGGGGGGGGGGAACACACCCACACTACGAACGGGCAGATTGTTAACGACGGTGTCAGCAGATGATCGCGAAGACAAATTGACGGCAGTCAAAATCGTAAGGGGCGATCTCAGCAAATTACCAGGCAGCCAACGACGGAGAGCGGATGCATACCAGCGAAAATTGGCACTGGACGGCGCAAAACGTAGGGCGATCCACAGCACAAGTCATAACAAATTGGCAACTTGAGCGATAACCAACACATATTCTTCTCTCCAGAAAGTAGTACCCAACCTCGCTCTACGTGCCTGCAAAACTAATTTCCTTACTGGCGAGTGCCACTAAGTTTAGTATATTTTGTAAATATTTGCATTGTATGATTGACTCTGGGAACTTTTTGACTCTACCTCCTATAACTAGAACTACATTTATTGTCAAAAAAGAATGATTGACGATTTTGTTTACATTTACATTTTGATATGCTATAGATTAAATTAGGTAAAACAACAGAACATTCAAAACACAGAATTCAT
Organism: Homalodisca vitripennis; assembly: GCF_021130785.1. NCBI lineage: Eukaryota > Metazoa > Arthropoda > Insecta > Hemiptera > Cicadellidae > Homalodisca > Homalodisca vitripennis. The sequence continues at coordinate 5,688 of NW_025788241.1, forward strand.
TTAATAAAACTGACATAACTCTAGGTTAGTGTATACTTCTCTAAAATATATGTTTATTCTTATTTCCTTTCTAAATTTCGAATTCCAAAACATTTTTGTACTAAAAAAAATAACATCAATACTTTGTACTGTTAGAATTTTCTTCTCTTTATTGATATACAACGAACGTTTGTGTTATTTAATTCATATACGCAGTGTGTTTAAAAAAGAGAAGAACATATTACAATTGCGTGTGTATACAGGTCATAGCATTGTTAACTTGAAGCCGCGGGGTGTGGGGGGGGGTGGGAGGCGGGGGGGGGGGGGGGGGGAGGGGGGGTGGATGGGTGTGGCGGGGGGGGGGGGGGGGGGGGGGTGGGGGGGATGAGGGTGGGAAAAAAATTATTCAAGTTTCAAAAAATGCTTTGGCAAAGAAGAAATATGGCCATTAAAACTGTTTGAACATTTATGTCGTGATAGGGGGGGGTAGTATAGATCGTTTGTCGTTTGCGTATAGGGGTTTTGCGGGGGGCTGGGTGGGGTGGTGTCATATTCTTTGGGTGGGTGTGTACGTGGTTGGGGGGGACTGGGGTATCTAGGGATGGGTTGACATGTGGGGGTTTGGTGTTGCGTTAAACAGTACAGTTCATTTTGATATCTTGACAGGCTGCTCTGAAGTATTGATAACACGGGGGGGGGTGATCTGGGGGGTTAGTATATAGTCACGGGATGTGCGTCAAAGAGTTGGTAAGCTGAAGCCAAATAATTGTTAAGTGGAGTTAACATATCATTTTGTATATTAGTCTCATTTATGTGGTATTTTACAATAGAAAGAATTCTGTGTGTGACAAAAGTCGGGGTATTTTGAGAGTTATTGCTAAGGAATTTTGTAGTATCGGTTTAGAAGGTGGTTTAATCATTTGTGGATATAGGTGTGATGCGTGCAGCGATTGGAACTACTAGCAGATTATACACTAGTACTAAGTTGCTGAAGGCACGATCGGGATTTGGTGTATAAATATTTGCTTTTACTGGTAGGTATTGGGGCGGGGCGTCGGGGTGGGAGCCGGGATCGGGGAGTTGGTGTTTGGGTTGGTGGGTATGGGGTCGGGGGTGGGGGGTTGTTGGCGGGAGGTCTTTGGGGGTGGGTTCGGTGGGTGCTTTATGGGGGGTTCTGGGGGGGGTGGTAGATGGTACATATGCGGTTATTATGGGGTGGCTGTCAGTGGAGGGGTCTTGAATGAGGGTCGTGGGGGTGGGGTTTTAATAAAGTTAGTTACAAATAAATTCTAGCATAAATAGCAAGATATCAACCAGAAAGCCTGTGTCAGTCGCTGGTGCCTCGCAAAAGCCTTGCAGGTATCTTGAACTATTAATATTGGTAGAATTTATTGTACTAACTTTATTTTTGTTTTCCAAAACCAAAAGTTGAAGTTAAAACCATCAAAAAACTCGTGTTAAAGTTTTTGTAAAATAATCCAAATATTTAATAAGTTTGATATATAATAAATATATAAATCTTGAAATAATTGTATTAAAATTAACATGCATTGGGTAAGAATATATTAACTACTGACCTGATGACAAGGTCTTGGTGTTTTTAGTTTACTCGGAAAACATATGTTGTGAAGACATACCATTACTATTGATTTATTGGGAGCTTTTGGCATGTCCTTTTTATCTGTAAAAAGGTCCATGAGTTTTGTAGTTGCTTTATTTTTCAAAACCACTTCTATTTAGTGTTATTGATCACCATAGTAAAAACTAATAATTGGTTTATCCTAAAATGATTTTCTTCTTTATCTTTTTCTTGACATTTTGTAATATAGATAATAACCAAGATGTGTGTATATTGCAGCGGTTTGATTCAACTGTAAATCGTAGATACAATGATTTTGTCGCACTGTATGATGTCCCTACTCAACCTGTTTTTCCATACAAGGCGTGATTCCAAAACTGCCACTCCAAAGAGGATGTTATTGTAGGAGGTTAGTAAGCTTTTGTTATATATAGTGTCTAATTATATGTATACATATGAGTTAATGACATGATAAATGCAACTCTCATCTCGTCTTCTAAGGGGGATGCCTATTACCATACCAACTTTGCGGATCGTATTGATTTTCTGGCACGCTGCGGGGCACAGAAATTAAATTTACAAGTCAGTGGCCGAACAAACAAGTAATGGTGTCGCCACATCATATCGCTCGCTTATTGTGCTATATTCATTTCATTTCCTAAACGTTGAACTGGATTCCCAGTTCATAAAAAAGTATCTCCATACTATATTCTTAAAAACAAAATAATTCTAAATACAATATATTGTTTTATTAACTATTGTAAATAAATATCTCTAATAAATATCGATCAAGTTCAGGACGATCGTAAGATTTCCATTTTCAATCAGCTCATATTATGACCAACGCAAATTATACCATAAAATGCGAATACTATTTTTATTATTAATAAAATCAACAGCCTTGATGGTGAAAACAACCAATCAGCAAGCGCTAAAAAGCAGAGAGTAAACTCATATGAATGATTTTTCAATATTCTTCGATATACAACTACGATCTGTAGGATATTTATAAAACTTTTGAAAACTCTGAACGTAGCACCGTTTGTTAAAGCACTCTTAGTTTGATGTAATGTAAGGCGGGTTCGACACTGGTACTCTCTATGGGTCCGGGAAGAATAATTAAACTACAACATTTAGAGTAAACATTGCTCCTAGGACCCCAGCTCGTAAAGGTGAACGGACGGTGACGCGGAGGTTTACTATGACGGTGTCCTGGTGGTGGAACTCTGGGTGGACTGGCTGGCTGTCCAGCTTGGACCGTTGTGCGTTGTAGGTGTAGATGGCGTTGATGTGACGTCACAGGATGAGGAGCAGCCACTATTGAGCAATTCTTTAATTCTTTTAGAACCCAACATCGTATGTTACAACTACGCACTGTACAATACCATACTGCCAACATCACTGGTGACAGACATTAAATTAATTCACTATGGAATACCCTACCAACTTAGTACCTTCTCACACTAAATACACTACAATCCTCCCCTTAAATACCATAAGTCCCCTACAATTTTGAGAAATTTATCAATTACCAAATTTGTTTATAACAATTCTCCAATTTTAAATCAATTACAATGATATAAGAAAATTGACATTATAACTCTTTTTATTTTTGTAAGTATAGATTATAGTAGAAACAAAAATACAAACTCAATATAATCATTTAACACCAAAATCACCAACACTACTTCAAATCAAAACCAATAAATTCAAGAAATATAGTCAATTTAAATAACCACATTGAATGAACACAATTAACAAAATTCGATAAAATTCAATCAATGCCTTAAACAATATTTTAATTTATATACAAGGTCCACAATTGAGGGTGGGGGGGGGGGGGGGGTTTGTATTTTACAAGTCGCAATTTTGACTAAAGGTTTACGATCCCTTAGTGGTATCGTCTAACAGGTGTCATTTGTTTTGGGTGAAACGCTGGAACTGTTATTTGTTTAACATTTGTACGTGGGGCTGGGGCTATTGCCCCTGAGCGTTTCTGTTTATTGTAAGTTTTTTTTTTTTTTTTTTTTGGGGGGGGGTTTTTTTTTTTTTTTTTTTTTTTTTTTTTTTTTTTTGTTTTTTTTTTTTTTTTTTTTTTTTTTTTTTTTTTTTTTTTTTTTTTTTTTTGCGGAGAGGGGGGTCAAGGTCCGTTGCTAAAAGTAGCTGGCGACCATTGCCGCCTCGCATCTGGTCCCCGCGACTGGTATTATCGAATCGTTGTCCTGCGTGTGACTCTGTTGCCACGCTTTGCGTCGTGGGAGTCCTAGGCCATTGTTGTCCCAACCTCAGACATTTCCCGGACTACCAAACTGTGTAAACCCTACCAACTGGTCGATATGATACGTTTTTCCCACCTCCAATGCCCGTATTCAGTTCAACTAAATTAGCGTGACTGTTCGGTCCCTTAATCGTGAAGACTACCACACCCCCCTGGATATCCACTTATTTCTGACCTCTGTAATCTCTGTGCTATGATTGGTTGTCCAATAGCTAAAAAACTTGTCCCTCAGTTTTTACTACCCCTATTAGTAGCAATTCGTTTGTTTTTTCTTGATTATCTGACATTAATTGGCTTTAAAACATTTGGGCGAATTAAATCCTAACCTAGACTTTAGAAGCGATCTTGCCCAACATTAATTGGATCTGGCGATAGATTTGGTAATAGAATGCACTGTAATTTCTATAAGTGGAACCAGGAAGTTACTCCAAAGCTAATTCCTAAATCCTTGGAAATTATGAAAGAGCCTGTTTTCAATTTTATTTTTAATAGTTCTCTGACCTGACCGTATCCTGGCCAAACCATTGGTTTTCTGGGTGGTATGTGTTGTGAAAACGAGTGTGTTTGTGATTACCATTTGACATCACAAATTCTTTAAACTCTTGACTGGTTAAAAGGTGGTCCGTTTGTTCGGACATCTATGTTGAGTCTAACAATACCATTTAACCTAACTAAATAATTCCCCCTTAATTTCACAATCGTTGTGAACAGCTTGCCGTTGAAGCAACGGGCAACACACTCATGGCCACTTAGAGTACGCATCTTTTACCCTACCAAAAATAACTTGGACTGAAAAGGTCCAAAAAAATCAATATGAATTTCGAGACCAATACTCGTTCCGGAACATTCCAATGATGCAGGAAAGCCCTTGGGCGGTTTTTGCTCGTTCCTCCAAACAGGCTGCACAGCTGTTAGTCTAGTTGTTTCTATGTCCCGGTCGATATTAGGACCACCATACATATGCAACGGGCTACATGCCTTCATAGCGAACAATTACCTATGTGTTGTAAGCTATGCAATTCCGTTCAGAATGTTTATTTCTGAACGCTTATTTAGGTATTACCACCTCTGATAACCCCCACATTAGGATTCCCTTGCTCCAAGGTTAATTCCGACTGTCTAATTTCAAATGGCTTTTAGATCTGGTTCAGTTACAATAGGCCAACCTAATTCTACAATAGGATATTACCTTTTTGATTTCACTATCTACCATTGATTCTTCTATTTTATGTCTACATAGCTTTAATGGTATGTCATTTTCAGTCTTAAACACTGCAAATAGAGGTACCCTTATGACATTAATATTAAGGTCATCAATCCGAGATTTCATCTTTAAATCTCACTATTTACCAGGTAATCTAGATAAACCAATCGGCATTGCCATGGTTTTGGGACTTAACATACACAATCTCATATTAGGAAACCACACTTTAAAAACAAAGCGTATCGTTTGTAACCCTATCTTGGCTTGCGAAAGCAGGTAACCCCTTTTCTTTTGGTCCAAAAATAAGCCACTAAAGGCTTATGATCAGTCTTTAAAAAACAAAAACTGTGTACCATATTAAATATTAGACTAAATTTCTTAACACCTAAATACCAATGCTTAATGCTTCCGTTATCTATTTGTGAATAGTTATTTTCTTTTCATTTTTGCGCTATTTAACACTCTACCTTTGCGAATGAATACGGTTAGGTCTTTTCGTTTTTGGTTTTTTTTGTATCTTTTTGGTGGTGTTTTTCTTTAGGTGTTGCTGAGTTTTTGCTGATTAGTGATGGATGGGGGTTGTTGTTTTTATTGGGCTGTGTGTGTAGTTGGTTGTGTATCTTTCCTCCTGTACCGTCGTATTGAATCCTGACTCAAAACTGATGCAATGCCCATATGGACTTAGTCATCCACGGTGGGCGGCTACCACTAGTGGTAATGCAGGAATCATAATGCGCTAAAACTTCAGCAAGAGATTAACTTTTGCTTAATTCTCTTGTAGTGCCGGTGTTCTTACATGCTTAAATGTAAATGAGCAAAGAGAGGTCGGTATCCTTTCTTAACAACTGATACAATTGGGGTTAAAATAGTGGATATCCTAGGAATGAAAACGTGAAATAGTAAATTAACAAGACCAAGGAAGGCTTTAAGCTGTGTCCACATTTTGAGGTTCAGGTGCCTTGACAATTGCTGATATTTTGTCAACCTTACTAGGTGCGGGTATGCAAACCCTTGTTTACCTGATAACAAAACCTAAATATTCTAAACTGTCACAGAAAAGATTTACATTCTGTTCTACGTTGCCTCACTGTGAACCCATTGTCTTCAAGTCTTTGACACACTAAGTCTGAAGGTCTATGCAATGTGTTTTCCTCATTGGTATTGTATTTTTACCTGTATACTAGAATGTCATACTAAAAAATACAGTGTACCCCCGGGATACCTTGTAATGTTTCCGTTCTATTATCTCTCTGGGAATATTCCCCGGTGGGGGGGGCTTGAAAATCTGATAGCACAGCCAAGTAAATAACATAGGCGATTGTAAGCATACAATCCTTTGTGTGTGCTAATTTGTAACAAATACGTTTGACTATCTACATCTAGTTTAAGCTGTGCTGATAAGGCTGAAGATAAATCTAATTTAGAGAATTTTTCTCCGTTTTGTAAGGCTGGCAAATATGTTCTTCAAATTTTCGGTAACGGGTGTCGGTCTACCTCCAAGAAAGGATTTACAGTTATTTTATAATCCAATGCCTATAATCACTCTCCTCCAACCTCTCCTATATAATCCCCCTTCCTTCCCTCTTCCCATCCCCCCCCACAAATTCTTATTTTCCCATTAGCCATTAATAATTGGTACAATAGGAGTCCCCCCCATGTCACTGGTATCGTACTGGTGAAAATAGACGTTTCTCCTGTTCTAGTCTAGTCAGCTCGGGCTTCCTACTTTTTCTTTAAGTGTAAAAATGTTAACGTCCTAGTTTTAAAGTATTTTGGTACTACATATTCTTTTAACTTTAATTTTTAACTGGTAGCACACCCTTGAAAAACATCCCAACTTATCCGTAAATACATTTGGAAACTCATTGTACAGTAATTCTACTATGTTTGTTGTTGTTGACAACAGAACGGATTGACAGATGTTTTGTTTGTTTTACCTCTACAGGTGTTGTTGTGGTCTTCTCCACTGACAGGCGTGCATGCGTCTGCCGCGCTGGGCCTGCCTGCAGTTTGGCAACAACCCCCACCATGCTCGTGCGATCAGCTGACTGTAACATTTGTTTAACATTACTAAGGCACTACTAACTGTTAAATCTATATGCTTGCATCCAATCCACCGCCCTAACGAAGGGATTAGCCCCCATTGAGCTACGATGTATAAAGCTAATTGTTTCTACCTTTACCTTTATGTTGTTACATTGACCATAACCTTACCTAAAGGCCTGATCTTTTCATAGTGTAATATGAACCTTAAATACTAAGCTAGTTGGATACATGTTTATATTTCCTAACAACTTAAGGTCCCCTTACAATCTTTTTTTTCTGACATAACTGAAACACAAGCGTCCACTATCGACTTCAAAATACAATTTCCTTACCTCTTCCACTAATAACATGTACCGTTATTGGCTCAATTTTATTAAGTCTTAGTTTCTATTTCTTTAACCGTAAATAGATTGGAAATCGTCCATACAACATTCGTCATTGTCGTTTATGTTTCCATGTGATTATCTGAACCTGACCCTCTGCTGATCTCCTTTTTACTTTCCCTCTACAAAGTGCTGCCTACCTTTATAAACATATTGCTTTTTATTGCTGTAAAAACTGTTTTCCCTTTAGCTGACGGCTCCTTAGACCTATTTGTAAAAACATTTGGTTTGTTCTCATTAGGTTTTGTTTAACATAATTTTTCGATCTACAAACTCTTTTCAAGGTGTCCCTTCTTTTTACAATGATTTAACAACGTGTAACTCACGAAACCGACATTGCGATGCTGTGTGTGATCCCTCGCTATGCCGCAGACAAATAGCAGGTGATGTCTCCCAGCTGCCTTCCCTCCCGCCCGTCCGATGACCGTCTCGCTTGGCGATGCTCGCCGCCTTTGTCCTTTTCCGGTATCGACCCGCTGCTCTGCAATACCGGTGATTACGTCCTCCTGCAGTTGTCATCTGGGCCGCCCACCTACTCAGCAAATTCCATTGCTTAGCTAGTTGCACCGGCTTTTTTTCTAAAAGTGAGGTTCTCCTCCCCCGAGAAGTCTTTTCTGTATCTGTTGGTCCTGCAGACCCCGCGACTAATCTGTCCCTTAAGTAGTCTAGGCAATTTTATCACCAAATTCACCAATACTTAGATAACAGTTTTTTGTTAACTGCACAATATAATCGCTAACCGTTATCCATGATCCAAGTTGATTCCGCCTACTAAATTTAAATCTTTTCCGTGAAAAAAGAAGGCAAGGGATGCAGATGATTCGCTATAGTGTCCACAATTTCCTTGTACGACTTGTCAGACGGTTTGTCTGGTGTAATTAAGTCTTCAGTAACGT
>NW_025788242.1:0-11423 GCF_021130785.1 Homalodisca vitripennis
CAGGTGGGTTGAAAGTTTTTCACAAAGTGTGGGAAATGATGTACTGTACACATAGCTCTAAAAACTTTGTAAAATAATTAGTACAACCAAAGAAAATTTTTTTTTAAATTTTTTATTTTTATATTTACATATAAAATATTTGTTTAAATAATTGTTTTGAATGAAATTGATAAAACTAGAGGTATATACTTCTATGAGACTATTTTATACCCAGTAAAAATTTCAGCTTTGTAGCTTTTAAGGTTTCTGAGAAAAAGGTACATATATATTAAAAAACCACATTTTTCAGAAATGACGAAAAACAATAAAATCTACATATATTTAGGATTATGCCACCTTTAAAAGCCTCCAGAGCAGTAGCTGTCACCCATTTCCTCTTCTTCCCCTAATAGTAGTCTTCTTTTCTTAATTATTGCCTTCTTAGTCATTGATTCTGCTTTCACATCTGCCTTCCTTATCCTGATTTCATCAAGATATTTCAAAGCGCTTAAGGTGTATCTGCCGTAGTCGTTTACTCCTAGCTCTTTTAAAACCTTTATTCTTCCTATGTTTCCCTCATTAAAAGTTAGTACAGCATCATGGACACCTAACTCAAGAGTCTCTCTTACTACGAACACATTTTTTGGAATTCGGTTCCACACAACATTCTTAAACGATTCGTTGACGTTCTGTGTTTGGCCATGGAGGCACTTTTTTAGAAGGTCTAGTTTTGACATGTCCCTATATATTAGTTTTATAGCTGTCAATACAGCTTCTGGGAGGGAATGTTTATGACTGTGGGTATTTTCTTTTTTGTCTTGCTGTGCTATCCTGTATTTACACCAGATTTTGGGTGGCGGAGGTCAAAGTTGATGTGACGGTTTCTCAGTTGTCAACAACCTATGGAAATATGTTGCCCATACTGCCTATGCATAGCTGTCAAGTCATTGCAGTTGTCTATATACTTTTACCATAAAAGGCCTGCAATTCATCAATGACTTTATCTGGCAATCGACCTGGTCCTTTCAATGGCTTTCCATCTTCAAGTGGGGTACTACCAAGTTGCTGTTTTAGCTTTCTAAGCCTAGAGCCCATACGTTTTTCTACATGCCCAACGCATTCTAATTTTTGTTTCAGTTTATTATATGGGTTGATTTGATGAGGAATAAAACAACAAAAATTTTCACATGCATTGAACAAGCTTTTGCAGCCAACTAAAACATTACTATGTGAAAGGCACGAAGGCAGCTCGTGAAATGCAAAGAAATTGTTAAGCAATCTTATTTTTGAAAAATCATAGAAGCTAAGAGGAAAGTCTATTTTTTGTGGGGTTTGCAGTAAATTGTTCAGAAATAACCAAATATTAAAAAAAAATATATATTTTTAATAATAATTTTTTTTCCAATTTTGACGTTCAACTTCCCTCAAGTGTAAATTTTTCAACTGAGTTTACTGATATTTTACATGGAATTTTTAGGATAAAATATTGACCAATTTTCGTTCCATAACCGCCCCTGGTCTCTATAGTGGTGAAGTATTCCATTTTTGGTAACTAAAATTGCAGAGTAATAATTGTAAAACCTGTTAAATGTAACACACGATTGTATGAGAAAATGTTTCTATGACAGCACAACAATATGTTTAATTAGTTAATCTATATTTTCAATTTGATTCAATTTACAGTGTGAAAACAGAAAAAGCTTGATATTACACTTTTTATTTCAAACTTATCTGTAATCGCTTGCTGTTACACACGGAGTAAGAGATCTAACATATATACATAAGTATATATCGAAAATATATACATATGAATGTATCTAATATATATACAGCCGCATATGTAACTGACTGACTGACTGACTGATAGGTTATACTAAATTCTAACCCACTTCTAGAAGTGCTGGAAACACCAAAATTTGTATACACGTAGCTGGAGTCTTCAAACCACCGGGAAAAGTCTGAAAACCGGAATTTTTTAACTTTTGAACCGCTCAAAAAAATTCGCGAAGTGACCCCTGTTTTTGGCCTTGCAGGCTTTCCTTTGAAGCCCGATAGCGGGCCGAACCGTTGGAGCTAGCTTCGATCTTGATGAAAGATTCATGGTCAGGAATGAAGTGAACTACAAAAAAAGGTCTAGTTACTTTTTGCTCTAACTCCATCGGTTCGGCCGTAAAACGCGATTACATTAGAATATTTTGAAAATTTTTCGCTTAAAAAAATTTACCTGTCGGGCTTGATAGCGGCTAAGACAGGTATAGGTCCGTAGCTCAAAACAAATTTTCAGTTGGATTTCGCAACAATATGCGTGATCTAGCAAAAAAGGTCATGGTAGACTTTTTGCCCTGTCAATCACGGTTTGGCCGCATCACGTACCGCGTTTTAATGTATCGATTTTTTAGTTAAACGTGATATATTGTTTTCTGGGCTCTGTGTTAGCAGAACCTTTGAAGGTAGGGTAGAATAAAAATCACATTTTAATACAAAACAATGTAGGTCCTACAAAAAAGGTCAAATGACATATTACTCTATCTTCCAGAGTTTAGCCGTAAAACGTGATTATGTTGAAAATTTTACTCAAAAACTGACCTTCTGGGCTCGATATTGGCCAAACCGTTAGCCCTAGCTTGAATGTAAAAAATTTTTTGTAACTAGCTATTTATAGGATCTAAAAAAAAGGTTTAGCAGCTTTTCGATCGTTTATCTTTCCGTAAGAGCCTGATAAATGCTCCTAAATGACAAAAATTCTTCGTCTTTACTTTTAGCTGTTTTTATTTTTCAACTATAATTAGTGCGCCTCATGGCTGGTTCCAGCTTGACTTGGTATTACTTAACGTTAAACGAGTGACTAAAACCCCGCCTCCACGTCGGGAGTTGGCTGAGCGATAGTGAAGTTTCAATAGTAGATAGGGACAGAGTGTTTTTTTAATATGTTCAAAGACACAACACCCTCTAAAATAGGCCCACGTGTGTCTTTAAACCCCTTGTAACATTAACCCCTCCCCCGGGAATTTTGTTCATATGACCAGAAAATATCTATGACATAAATTAAACAACGCTGATTGTCTTAACCACCCCCTTTAACATAAAATCTCCCCACCCCCGGGAATTTCCTGGCATGACAAGATAAACCTCTGAGCAAATTAAACCCCCTGAAACAACTTAAAAATAATTACTCAGGGAATTTCCTGGGTTGACCTCATGTTAGAATTTTACACATAAACAGTTCGCACAATAGCCCACCATGGCAGTCTCCTTTCTTCACAGCTCCGTACTGGCTAAACCAGACGTCGTAGCTCAAATGTCGACACCAGAATCGAAAGATAAAATTAAATTTCCGACAAGAAAGGTCCAGTCACCTTTTTTCTCGTATCTCTAACGGTTTAAGCCCACAACAATGGCTTTAAAGTCCACAAACTATGTTAATAAATCTGGAAAATTTCGATAAATGGGGTCTTCTTTTTAACTCCCAGACTCCCTATTCTACATGCTCGGTTAACATAAGTAAAACGACTGACTAGTATACGTCTACTGGAGCACATCGTGAATTGGCTGAGCGTTAGCGAAGGTTACATTAAACACCCCTGGAATTTCCTTGTATGACCATATAATCACCTGAGTAAATTAAACCCCCCGATGTGTTAACCACCCTGGTAACGTTAACCCCCCCCCTAGGGAATTTCCTGGCATGACCTCATGTCCGAATTCTAACAATCACCATATCTCTTAACCCCCCCTTGGGAAGTTCCTGGTATAACCAGATAACCCCCTGATGTCTTAACCCCCAGTAACATTAAACCCCCCCAGGGAATTTCCTGGCATGACCTCATGTCCGAATTTTAACAATCACCAAATCTTTCTTATCCCCGACTTTGCAAGCCCGAATTTAACCGCTTATTTCCCCCGAACTTGCAAAGCGTACATCATGGGGGCCTGGGGGCGTAGCCCCCAGCGAAGCCGAAGGCGAGTCCCATATATATTACAGCCGCATGTCGAAAAACTGATCTCACTGGACTGATGTGGGGAAATATATAGATTACAAATTCTAACATACTTTCTAGAAGTGCTGGAAACTTGTAAATTTGGCAAGCAGGATACCTTTTGCGATATAACCTACAGGAGAGGAAAAGTCTGGGAAAACCGGACTCCCCCTTTTTTACTTTTTAACCACTCCAAAAACAAATTAAAAAAAACCGGTTGTGAAAATTAAACTGGTTTTAAAAAATACTGGTGTTGCTAGTTTATTTGCTTTAAGAGCCACGTCTAGCGAAAATATAACTTAACCGTTGGTCGTAGCCTCAAATCTAATTTTTGCCGGGATTTAGCGAATATGTCCTGATCTCTACAAAATAGGGACACATTTAGAATTTTCCCACTCCTCTACCGATCAACCCGTTTTTAAAACATGCTTCCAAAATTCGAAAACTTTTGTCAGAATTTATGGCAATTTTCGCATTGTGTAGGAGCACTTTTTGTTTAGAGGCTCTGTAGCGCCTAAACCGTAGGGTCGTTAGCTCGGATATCTGACGGAAAAAAAAAACGCTTAAGTTGTGGGAGTGAGAGTGAACTACATAAATAAGGGTCCAGTAACTTTTTGCCACTATCTCCATCGGTTTTGGCCACAAAACGCGTTTTAAATGGGAAAATCTTTGAATTTTGTCGTGGAAATAAATTTAAGCTTCCGCGCTCGATAGAAACGGCCAAACCCTTCGCGTTTAGCTTCTCAAAAAACTAAACAGAATATAGGGAATATAGGGCAGAATGACCGTGATCTACAAAAATAAGTCCAGTAACTTATGGCCCTATCTCCATCAGATAGATACCTGCTGCAAAACGCGGATTATCGTGCAATTGTTTTTTTGTAATTATCACGTGGGGTGATGGGGGGAAAACTTTGGTTCAGGGGTTTGATCCCGGCCAAACCGCTGGTCCGTTAGGCTTCAAAACATATTTCATACTTTATTTAGAAGATTAGAGTGCCTCTACAATAAAAGCCCAAGTAACGTTTTGCCCTATCTAACAATTTGTATTGGCCGCAACCCAAAACGCGTTTTTAAATGCAAATGTGTTAGTTGATTTTTACATGGGGTAAAATGTTGGTTTCTGGGGTTTCCTAACGGCCGGTATACGTTAATTGTAGCCCTTTTAATAATTCTTAACATTTATTAATATAGGAAAAATTATAAGATTCACATATAAAATGTCAAGTAAGCTTTGATCCTATACTCCTTCTGTAAGCCCAGAAATCGTTTCTCAATGGCCTCAAAATCTCTTTGTCGTTAGTTGGTAATTTTAGGAGTTTTTACTACAATCCATGGTGGAAAATCATTTTCCCCCGGGGATCCTGTCAGATTGAAATTGTAATGCTTGGTTTTAAAGAGTGAATTACAAAACCCCCAGCATCGTTGCAACTGGCTGAAACCAAATAAGCGAAGCGTCGATAGTAGATAGGGGACAGAGTGAATTTTAATTATGTTCAACAGACCACAACAACCCCTCTAAGAAAGAGGCCCCACGTGTGTCCTTAACGGACACCCGGGGTGGTAACATTAACCCCTTCGCCCCCCCGGAATACCCTGGTTAGGACAGATAAATCCCTCCTGGGTAAATTAAACCCCCTGAAGATTTAATCCCCCGGGTAACATTTAACAGCCACCCCCACCCGAATTTTCTTGGCATGACTATATATAAACTTTGTTTCCTGAGGCAAATATAAAACCCACTAAACAACTTAAAAATACTGACATCTTAGGATCAAGTTATTTGTTTATATTTTACACTGAAAATACCAATTCACAATAGCTGGCCTATGTGCAGACTTTTTCTTATAAGCTCTTTGTTACCAGGCCTAAACCAAAGGTCCCTACTTCAAATCTTGGAGGGCAGTAATCCTCCTTCAATTTTTAAAATTTCCGACGAAGATAAGGTCCAGTCACTTTTTGTCGTATCTCTAACGGTTAAGCCACCCCAAAATGGCCTCCTTCCTTTAGACCTTTTCTCCTCCTTTCCTCTTAGAATCAAAACTTTGATTTTTTTAAAACTGGGAGGAAAAAAAATTCAATAAAATAGGTCTAATACGTTTTTTTCCGAATTCCGCTTATTCCCCGAATTTGTGCCAGACACCCCAAAAAGGCGGGGCCTGGGGTGTGTGTCATTATAACCCCCGGTGTGGTTGGTAACATTAACCCCCCCCCCCACGGAAGTTCACTCCTGGTTCATCGACCAGATATAACCTCCTGAGTAAATTAATACCCCCTGATGTATTAACCCCCCGGTAGCATTAAAATTCCCCCTCCATCCCCCCCAGGGAAATTTCCTGGCATTGATCTCAGTGGTCCATAAATAAGTTTTACCAATCACCAAATCTCTTTAACCCCCTACCCCTGGGAAGTTCCTGGTATGACCCAGATAACCCCCCTGACGTCTTATCCCCAGGTAAACGTTAACCCCCTCCCTGGGAAGTAATTTTCTGGCCATGGTACATTCATGTCCGAATTTTACCTATCACCAAATCAATCATTTAACCGAATTTAAGGCAATTACTTTGGGGGCCTGGGGGGCGTAGCCCCCAGACGTGCCGGAAGGCGAGTCTTATATATACTACAACCGCATCGTGTAACTGGACTAGCCCTCCACTCACGTATACTAATTCCTAACCTACTTCCAGATGAGTTAGAGAATTGAAATTTGGTACACAGATAGCTTTCCATCGAGTAAACAACCAGGGGAAAGTCCCGAAAAAAGTGAGAATTTTTCATTTTCCAACCCCTCAAAAAAAATTCCCAAAAAATCGCGCAATTCTTCACCCCTGCACAGGCATTTTTTGTAAGCCCGATAGCGGGCGAACCGTTGGATGGCTAGCTCGGATCTGACGGAAAAATTACCATAGTCAGGAAATAATGAATGTGAACTACCAAAAAAGGTCTAAATGACCTTTTTGCTCTAATCTTCCAATGGTTTTTTAAGCGACCCAAAAAACGCCTCGAACATTTGAAATTCCAGTGAATTTTTTCGATAAGAAATAATGTTTCAAAGCCCGATTTAGCGGCCCGACGAAACCGTTGGTCGTAGCTCTTCAAATCTGATTGACACCATCAAATTAGCAAATTGCGCGATCTACAGACCACAACCCCCCGCCCCCCGACCCATAGTAAATCTTTTGACCCTATTCTCGATTGGAGTTTGGCCGAAAAAAGAAAACGTGATTATGTTACAATTTTGTTGTATCTTTCTCAGCCGAAACTTTTGTTTTTGGGGTTCGATTGCGGGCCGAAAACCATTGGATCGGAGCGTCATAATAATAAGACTAACGATTTTATTTTGGTAATAAGATGTGACTCCTACAAACAAAAGGTCCAGGGACTTTTTACTATATTTCCCTTAGTTTGACCGACAAAACGCGAGATTAAGAGTGAAATATATTTGGACTTTTTCGCCAAAAATAATTTACAATTTCACGGGTTTGATAGCGGACTTCTAAACGGGTTTGGTGCGTTAAGCTACAAAACCAATATTTTCTAAACGGGGATTTAGGAATAATCATACGTGATCTACAGAAAAGGTTCAGTGACTTCGGGAGTTGGATGAGCGTTAGCTAAGCGTTCAATAGTTAGATAGGGACAGAGGAATATTTTAATTATGTCTCACAGGACACAATACCCTCTATAAAAAGGCCCCAAGTGTGTCATTAACCCCCGGTAATATTACACCCCCCCCCGGGGATTTTCTGGTATGACCTGATAACCTCCTGTACAATTCAACCCCCCTGATGTGTTAACCCCCCTGGTAACATTAAACCCCCCCAGGGAAATTTCCTGCCATGAACCTCATGTCCGAATTTTATCCAGTCACCAAATCTCATAAACCCCCCCCCCCCCTCGGGAAAGGATCCTGGTGATGACCAGATTAACCCCCTGGGAGGACTTATCCCCCGGTAAACGTTAACCCCCCCTGGGGGATTATGTTCATATGACCAGACAATATCCTGACGAAATTAAACCCCCCCCCCCCTCTTTGTCTTAACCTCCTTAACATTAATCACCCCACCCAGGGAATTTCTCCGCCTTGTCTAGATAGTCTCCTTGGTGATATTAAACCCCCTTTGTTCGACCTTTATAAAATACTGCCTTGAGGTCGGTTTTTATTTTGTTTATACTAAACAATTCAAGGTAGCTGACCCGTGCAGACTTTTCTCCCGAGCTTCATTTCTGGCCTAAAACCATAGGTCGTAGTATCAGATCTCGAGGGCACAATCGAAAGTACAAAATTAAATTTTCCAACAAGAAAGGGTACAGTCACTTTTTGTCGTATCCTCTATACGGTTTAACCGCCAAAAATGCCCTCCAAAGTCTCAAAAGTTTTTACCGGAATCCGGGATAAAAAATCTATGGAAAAAGGTCTATTTTTAAATTCCCTTGTCATTTACTTAATCGTCGGACCTTAACCAGTCACCGAATTTCCGCTTATCCCCGAATTGTGCAAGCGTTTACTTTGGGGGCCTGGGGCGTAGCCCCCAGCGAGCCGAAGGCGAGTCAAACATATATACGTCTGTTCTTGATTAGGGAATAAGGCAAAAGAAACTATAGAAAAAATTATAACACCCGAGTAAAACAAATTGGCTATAAATATAATTTTTTTTATAGTTTCTTCATCGTGGCAATAAAGCAAATTTAACAATAGCGTCGGATATAATTAGTTCTGATGTACAATATTCATATTTTATATAATATTTCCAATGATCAAAAAGAATTTACAAATTAAATAACATTTAAGTACTTCTGTGATTCAAGAAGAAACCTGCAAAATGCAAAGGAAATATTTCACACGTTATGTTACCAACATAATAAACATATCTATTTATAAACAAAATTTTAACACGCTAGTCTCAGAACTAAATAATCTTCATGCTTCGTGCTCTCTTGAGAATAACAATATTTTTACTTAAAAAGTTATGAGAACGTTGCATTAAGTGACAATTTATTATCACTAATTTAATTGTGTACTCATACAATCGTGTACATAACTCAACAACGACATAACATTGACGTCAATGTATACTTTTATGTTCTAAAAATATTATTATAATGTTCGATACTCTATCCCACCATGACAAATGCTATGACGTCAATACGTACCAATGAAAATGTCTCTGTGCTGTATTGCGGGTTGCATATTTCATGTTTTACGACCCAGATGTAATTAAGCTTTCCCTGCCGGACACAAACTGCGGGAGGCGGTTTACTTGAATAGTTCACTTTCATTCTCAGGTTAATAATAGATTATACTGTTATGTTTGTAAATTGAACAAATATTAGAACTTTGGTCACAATTAATATGATATTAATGAAAGTGCAATGTGTAAATATTTGTGAAAAATCTGATATTCGGTTATTTTCTGGAATTGTGTTTTCTTACGCACATTTAGAGGATACACAAACAATTTTATTTTAATAAAAGAAATTAGTATAGCTAAAGTACTGAACATTAGGTCAAAGAATGATCCTGTTATAGTAATCATAAAAATATATAAACTATATGTATATATGTATCTACGGAATTACTATAAATCACAACAGCATTATTATTCTAAATTTCCTAAAACTGTTTTTTTTTCATCTCTAAATGTTTAAACTTAAAATCACAGATATTTTGGTATACTGTAATTAACAAAATATGAAAAGCAAAAGTTGATTATAAACCTGGAATGACACGTTTTAACAAGTTATTACATAAGTAATTTATGTTTTATTAAATAGAGTCATAAGTTAAAACAAATGCAATTAAAGTAAATTAAATTACATTATTTTTAACCTTTACCCCTTCCCTAATTTTAATAATCCTTAACATAGTGTAAAACTTTATCTTTTCTCCACCATTTTTCCTTATCCATATCAAAACAAAAATTAATATTATCATATAAAAGTATAAATTTATCGTGCAACTACAAACTGTTTTTATTTTTTTCTTCTGTGATTATACCTAGGGCCCAAACCAAATTTTAGTGTTGCTTTTTAACAATACTTACAGATCTTTAACGATAATCAAGTTTGTTAAATTCAAAGAGCATTTGGGGGGCCTAATTAAAACGAAAGGGCCCATGTAATTATAATGAAATTGTACAACTTAATGTTTTACATATAATCAAAATACTCACTAGTTTTTGGATATAAGGAAGAAAAATAGTTTTCATATTTAAAAATAAATAATAATTTAAACAAGTAATCTGTAAGAAATAGGAAAGCAAAATAAACAAAATAATACTTAGTGCCAATCTTATTGCCCTGAAATTTACTTTTAAAATTTTTTTGGGTGTTTATAAGAAAATCCGTAAGGTTTTCCAGATTTTAAGTGACACAACCCTTGCCAAAGAGTCTTACTGTTATGTCGATGTTATATACAAAAAATATCAGAAGATCGTCTCTGTGCTGCTAAAAGTACCTTTACTCACCCCCCCCAAAGGATACCAAACCCACAAATAATTTCATTTGGGAAAATTAATTTTTAACCCTTTTTAATTTCAAAGCCAAATTACCTTGAAACTAAAAGAATGCTATAGTCGCACGAATGGTTCCCTTTTTATACCAATCTTTTTTTTTGGGAAGCTTTAAAAGAATTTTTTATATTCAAAATTATAAACCCTTATTTTGTTAAGGGCATTTATGGGGTTTTTTTAATATTGCACTTGAATAATAATGAGTTCTTTTCAAATCAATTGCATATGAAGATTGAAAATTCAATTTTTTCCCATAATTTTGATGAGGAACATCAACCGATGATTGGATGCGTACATTTTAAGGAAGTAAGTAAAGGGGTTTCCCCAAATAATCCTTGGGACATAAATTTTTCCCGATTATTTTAAAATTAAGTTAGTACAATGAATTTTGAATTTAATGGGGATATTCTTTGTTTTGATGCACTTCTTTTAAAAAATTTTTAAAACTTATTAACCCTTTAAAAAAAGTGCATCTTTTTTTGTTTCAAGGTTTTTTTTTCACTTAAAATTTTTGGTTGCTACCCTTTAAAATTTAATTTCGGTTTAAAGAGAATGTATGTAAATTTAGGGCGTTTTTTAAAAGGGTTTTTCAGGGGGGTAAAGTTCAATTTTTAGTTTAGTGTATTTCAAAAGGGAAAAGAAACTTTCAGAAAGTTTTTATGAAGGTCAAAAAATATTAAGAAATAAATTTAGAATTTAGAAAAAAGCACGGGGTTGTTTTTTAAAAGCCCTAATTTGTTTTCAGCAAGATGTTTTGAATACCCCATTTTAAAGAGTCCATACAGCTATTTTTGTAGTTGAATACTGCATCAAACAGATTGTTAACAAAGATTTTTTGCTCTTGTTCCTTAGGTATTGCGTTTGTATCATGTGAATTGGATGGGAGTGGGTTTAAAAGAAAAAATTGCATTTTGTTGCGTAATTTGTTGGAACAAATGGTCGAATGTTTTTTTGA
>NW_025788243.1:0-8263 GCF_021130785.1 Homalodisca vitripennis
CTGGTTTTTGTCTTTTAAAAAATTTTTTTTCCCCCCTTCTTTTTTTAAAAAAATATAGGAAAGGTATTTTTTTTACCTGTGCTTTATGTCCCCCCAAAAAAAATTAGAAAAAAAAAAAAAATTATGGAATTTTTAAAACTACGTTTAATTAATTTTTACAAATTTGGGGAATTTTTTATTTTGTTCACTTTTTGCGGGGTAAAAAATTTTACTTAAAAAATTAAACCCCTATTAATTTTCCCCCAAAAATAAACTAAAAAATTTGTGAATATCTAAAAGTTAAAAAAAATTTTTAAAATTTTTTTAAAAATTTAACCCATATTTCCCCATGGGAAAATGTTTTTTATTTTTCTCTTTTTTTTTTAAATTTTGGGTACCTAATAATAAGGCGGGGTACATTTTAAAAAACCCCGTAATTATTTGGGTTCAAAACCAAAATCATGTTTTTTTTAAATTTTATAAAAAAAACGGGCTTTTTTTTTTTTGGGAAAAAATTGTTTAAGTATATCTGAAATCTGTGTAAGGAAAAAAAAAACCCTAGGGAAAAATTAGGTAACAAAAAAAAAACTTTTAAAAATAAAAAAGGGAAAGACTTTTTAATTATTTTCCCCAATTGTTTTTTTCTGATTTCGATTAAAATTTTAAAATTTAAAAAAAGGTTTAAAAATGTAAAAAAATTAAATTTCACTAAGTTTTTGGTTTTAGATAAAAATTTTTTTAAAAGTTTTTTTAATTTTTTTACTTTACATTCAGAGTAACTGACCATAAAAAAAAAAAAAAACACAACTTAAAACTTATACCCCTTCATTATATTATTCTGTACAATCTTAATGGTTTTTAGAAAAAAAAACATCAATAAAAACATAAAAAAAATTTACGTAAAATAATGGCGCATTTTAAATTTAAAAACCCAATACAAATTGTACTGTGTTTTTTTTCGCCACACTCTAAGTGAAAAATAGGAATCTACTTCAGCTTGGTGCATAGCGTGGAATTTTTTTGATGCTTCATTGGTATACCTCCCAACCTGTTTTTGTTTTGCAGATAAAATTTTTTTGGCGTCCTTATCTCTAAAAAATTTGTTTTTTAAAGCTAGTTTTGCGACTGCAGTTGCCCCCCCAAATGACTTATATATCCTTTCCCTCAATATCAATGCTTTAAGCAATTGAAATTATAATGTTCAATTAAATGTTAATAAGGGGGGAACGTATTTCTTAAAATAAATAAAAAAATTTTAAACTGGGCAAAAAAAAAATTTCCCCCTTCTGGGGTTATTTGCATTTAACAAATAAAAAAAATTTGCATTGCACTTTTATTTTATAAAAATGCAAAACGCTTATTTTCAGAATACATTGGCATTTTACTTCTTTTTTTTAGCTCTTTTGATAAGCACATAATTTTTTTTGGCAGAGTTTACTGACAGCTGAGCCCCTTTGAGACTAACAAGTACGAGAAATTTTAAAATCAAGAAATTTTTTGACGTTGATCCCCAGTTTAAATTTTTTTCTATCAAAAAAGGGGGAAAAGGGGCCTTAGCCGAAAATTCTTCACACCATTTTTATTTTAAAATTTTCCCTTTGTATACAAAATAAAAAAAAATCTACTGTATTAAAAAATCCCCCAATTTTTAAAATGTTTTTTAAAAAATAAAAAAGGAAATACTACTTCTCACGATTTGTTTGGTATAAAAAAAATTTTTTTCCAAGTAGTTTTTTGGGTATTTAAATTTTCCCAACGGGTTTTTCAAATTCTTTTTTTTAAAAACTTTTTTAAGAAAAGTAAATCCTTATTGTTTAATACCGGGGGGAAAAAATACTTATACTTTTTTATTGGGGTATTTTTAAAAATTTTTAAAATTTAAAATTTATAAAAGGTTAAAGACTTTTTATAATGCTGAAAAAGGGTTTACAAACGAAAATGGAATTGGGCCCCCAAGGAAAGTTTCCGAATCAAAAAAAAAGTAGGGAAAGCATTTTTTAAAGGGGTATTAACCCAATTCCAATTAATATTTTGTTTATTTTTAAATAAAAACAAATAACAATTGAATTATTGTACCAAAGGATAGTGTTTTAAACATTTAAGTATTATAAAAAAATATTTTTCTTTTAAAAAAAAATTTTAAAGACAGTTGCTATCTAAATTAAAATATACTAGCCTTTTTTGGGGGTTAATTAAATATAAAAAAAATAACTGACTTTTTAAATTGGGCGGCCCAAAAATTTTTTTGTACGAAATTTAAATTTTAAAAGATTTTTTAAAGGGTTTTTTTTTTTTATTGGACCATTTTATTTCAACTGAACCTCAAAAAAATTCCTGATTTGATAACCCTCATAGTATAAAAAAATTTTTTTCGGAAATATTTTTTTTCACTTAAATTTTTTTTGTTAAAATGCAGAAAAAAAAAAAGTTTTTTATATAGCCCGAACCCCTTTACAAAAAAAAATTTTTTAACGTTATTTTCCCCTTTTATCTGTTTCATCTTAATAATACAAATTTTTATTAGTTGTTTTTGGTGGTCTATCTTTTAATAAATTTTTTAAATAAATTTAAAATAGCGAAGGGGTTTTGTTTAAAAAAGCAGTCGTTTTTTTTCCCATCTTTAACATGTCGATAAAGGCTTTGTGAAGTGTTCAGCAGGAAGACAAATGAAATCCCGCCTTCACAAAAAAAAGACTCTTTTTCCTCGCCAAACAGTAAAAATAGAATTCCCGCAATTCTTTCACATCGCAGTGATTTGGGTAAAAAAAATTTTTAAAATTGTGATTTTAAAATATTTTTTATAAAATATCTTTAAAAAAAAATAATTTTTAATAAAAAGCAACTCCAAACCTTCCTTTCTAAGTACGGGGGAAAAGCAAAAATTTTTTTTATACCCC
This sequence comes from Homalodisca vitripennis, assembly GCF_021130785.1. Lineage (NCBI taxonomy): Eukaryota > Metazoa > Arthropoda > Insecta > Hemiptera > Cicadellidae > Homalodisca > Homalodisca vitripennis. Next base: position 2,877 of record NW_025788243.1, read on the forward strand.
AAAAAAGCAATTTACTTTAATTTTAAATAAAAATAAATTGTTATATTACTTTAAAAAAGACAAAAATAAAAAAATTGGTCCCAAGCCAAAACCTTTTTAAAAATTTTAAATTTATTCTTTGGGAACTGTGGTTTTTTTAAATTTTTAAATGATAATAAAAGAAGGGTCATGAAATAAGTAATCGGGTAATACAACGCAGATAAAAGGGTACATTTCCTTTGGGGATTCAAAAATCTGTAAAACCTTATAGGAAAAGTAATTTTGGGATGTTTTTTGTTCTACAATTAAAAATATTTTGGTAATTTACGATTTCATTTATAAAACGCTGTAAATACATACGTAGGGATGAGAAGCTAATAACTTTAAAAAAGCATACACTTTCGTTATAAGAAAGAAATCGTCACTAAGTTCATGAAATTTTCCTAAATAATAATTTATATGTGATTTTAAGTTACAGAAATCTTATTGTTTTTCAGACTGAGGTATTGGAAAGAATAGCTCTTGAAGAATATTAGTATTGTTTTATTCATTTGGTTTAAAACACTACAAAACTTCCATAACACAATGTTAGAAGACGACCATTTTCGAATACCTTATGTAAAAAACAGTCCAAGATTTGTTTATAATCTAATTTATATATATGAAAGAATTTGAGTCTTCTTTACAAAACTAATGAAGTAGTATTCTAAAATTGTATTTAAACAAATCTTTGAAGAACTGCAGCTGAAAGTGTCAACAGCTGGTGTATCATAGATAAATTTGAATTATGAAAGGCATATAATCTAAAATTGTACAAAATTATAAACTATATTAGGTACATAGAGTTTCTCTTCTTATAAACCTTCTGCAGATTTCAAGGACTATTTTTAAAAACCAGCGGTTACCCGTAGTTGCACATTAAATCAAAATCTGATTCTTTAAAATACTGAGTAATCACACTTATGATTTAGTCCTATGATATCTTTCACACTAAGAGACCATACACCAGGGACATATTAATCAAATGTTTATGGTTAATATGATCAGAGATTAAACAGACTTTTATATGTTTTATTTTTTATGAGCATTTTGGTTTGAATTATTTATATTTAAACTGAACAGCTTGAGTTGCCTTGTTCCCTCGATCAAGAATATTCATATGTGTAGGGATAGGAAACCAACTTTAGTTAAAAGCGTTTATTTTTAGCTATTGTCAAGTAGTTCAGGTAAATAATATTCCCAATGCCTTACTAAGTATTTATTGCTGTATTACAAAACAAATATTAAAAATGTAAGACTAGTAAGCCCGTTTTAGATAAAAAGTGGCTTTCTTTTAAACCGTATGAAAAACAATTAAAACTTCCGTTCTAGAAAAATTTAATTTCAGTTTAAGGTATTTCGGGGTGCCATAGTTGAGTTTTCCTTTTACCGATGAAGAAAATATACATACATACGAGATTGAACACATGTTAGATCTGGGGGAAATTTACTACTTCATATATACATCTATAAGAGAAACCCTTAATTTGGTTCATGCAACCCTTTCCCAAAAAAATCGTCAAGTTTTGAGTGTTGAAGTCTTGTTGTTTTGCATTATTCTGTGACAAATCGATCAATGAAGGGACGTTAATGTTCATTTCTAGGGTTTTAAGGGAAGCCACTAATGCCGTACCACAATGTCGAGGAAGTCCATCAACTGAGAATACCGTATGTGAAATCATTAGTAGCTTTTTTCTTACGGTTTGTTTTATAACATGTTTAATTAGTATTAAAAATGCTAGGATGTTTTTAATTCATCATGTGTAAAAATCTGGAATAATTTTAAACACGAACTTAGTGTTTGCTTCTTAAATTACACTATTTACCAAGCAATGTAAAATTTTATAAGATATAAATGTAAACAAGTTTTAGCCAATGTAAAACAATTCCAACTTAAAAAGAGTTCAACATTTTTGTTTTTTCAGGGAATTTTTTAAGTTAAATTTTGAAATGAAAAAAAAAACAAATTACTTTCCCAAATTCTTTTAAAAAAAAATTAAACTATTTTTCGCGGGGGTTAACTTTTTTTTTTCAAATTTTCTTTGGTCTTTATAAATCTTCCTTTTTTCCTTGTTTTTAATAAATTTTTTAACAAAAACAATTAGCCAAATAGATCCAGCTGTTCTACACATCACCACTTTCCAACAATCATGCGATTTATTTTTATTTTTAGATGATTTATTTACGATTTTGTTGATTGCTTCTTTTAAGTTAAAATTACTTTAACGAAGATGACAGATTTTTTTATTATTTGCCTCCATTTCCCAATTAATTCCTATGTCCTTATCAGGAATTACTTACGTTATTAACATTACACGGAAAGTGCTTTGTGTGGAAGCAACTCAGTTGGCTTGTAAAATGGCCACAAGTAAATAGTATTGAGTTCTGTTAACACGGGTATATTCCATTGGCTTTACGGGGAACTACTAACGCTAATCAACAATACACGGGAAAGGGGCTTCAAGTAAAATCGACTTAGGTGGTTTGTGCAATGTACGCAGTATTGAGATCCAGCAAGTACGTATATTAACACTGTCACGCAACTTAGAGGTTGGTAGAAGTGATCATGTTCCACTAATTAAACACGTCAAACACAACAAATTCCAGGGTTCCGGGCCGTACTGTTCTCCTATTGCCAGCCACAGTGTTTTTTTTAACAATCTAATGTTTTTTGTTATTAACTTTGAATGTAATGTTTGACAATATAACTAATTTAATATTATATATTGAATTATATGGGTAATGATTCCTACTAACAAAATGACTATTTCAGAGAAAAGATTGCTTTATTAGAAAAACGCAATTAAAAATTTGAGATATTAAATTAATTTTACGATTGTTTTAACTTTTAAGTACATATTTTAGCTAAATAATCAAATAATATATAATATTATATATATTTAAATTTAACAATATAAACGAATATTTATATTTTCTGACGAAAAATACAAATTTTACATCTAACCCTAAAAACAATATTTATTAAAATTTTTCTCATTATCAAATTAAAACAACAGAAACCCTTTATTAGGGAAGTACCCCTTTTTCTATTAATTAAACAGTTCAACCCCGGCAAAATTTTTTGAGGCACCCACCCGCACTGATAATTCTCTTATTTGTTAGTTACCTTGTACTAAAAACGTGTTATTTACTTGGTATTAACTTGGACTTTATAACCCCCGTATACTTAAATTTTTATAAAATAATGCATTATTTATTATTACTGTTTCTAAAACAAATTTTCTGTTACAGTGAAAATTGTTTAAATTATTAGACTGATGCATGGAATAAACTGAGTTATAAACTTAATATGATTTATTAAATATAGAGTAAAAATTTGATAAAATAGAAAATGTTTAAATGGTTTTTTTAAAGTAAAATTAAAAAATACATCTGAGTTAATTTACAAAACGTTATCTAGATACTCTGATAAACTGTAAAAAAGCCTTTTCATATGTACCACATTCAAATACAGGTTCCTAGAAGGGATTCCTGTTTTCACTTTCTAAGAGCCAAAGGTCATGTGTAAAAGTTTCCCTTACAACAAAACACATTTAAAAAAGATAAGTTCATATACAAGAGTGTTTCTGGGAACAGAAATATTTGTATTTCTTTTAGAAAGAAATTTAAAAACTAGATAAACATTAACGTTTTCTTCATTAATTTTTTACAGAGGTAAATAGAAAGAGTTTTCATTTACGTTTAATAACTTTTTAAACATTTCATTAGGTTTTAGAAAATATGTAGTAATATTTGCATAGAGTTAATGTATACAATGGAAATTCCCGTAAATCACTATTTCTACTATTGCAATAAAAACCACTCATCAAAACTGTTATAGTTTCCAAAGCCTGAAATTTCAATCTAAATCTATTTTTAAATATTTTCACCATCTATATAAGATAGATCAATCATACTTGTTTGGAAATTATAGTCGTGCCTTTTTACACTCATATCTTACTAGCCTAAGATCACCTAGGCTTTTAATAACCACTATGGGGTTTGTCATTTTCATGTCTTTAACTAGGATTTTCCCGTTTATTGAAGTTGGGGGAACTCTAGCTAAAACAGGCCCTTTGTATAAGAAGTAAAATTTTTCGTTACAGAATATCTTATTCCCGGGTAACCTTTTAGAAAGAGACTCTTTTCCCTTTCTTAGCCAAGTCGCGATCAATTTTTGACATAAATTTTGACAACGATAAAGTTGTTTACCATCCACCCTTTTTTCTGTACTATAACTTATTATTTTTGTGAAAAAAAAGGGGACCCAATTTCACTTCAAGTTTTTAAACCACTTGAGAAAAAGTATCTTCTCTGTGTATTAAAAATCGTAACGGCTGAGGAAACTTCTTCAAAAGATTTTTAATATATATTAAAATTTAGATAAATTTTATTCCCAAATACCTCATTAAGTACTTACAAAACACTGCCAACCTAATATTGAATTTTTTTTAAAATAAAAAATTTTTTTAATAAGTTTTAATAAAAATGAAAAATTAAGGAATCTTCTTCAGTAAAAAAAAAAGAAAAGTTTAATTTAAAAACTCCTGAAAAAAAAAACTTTTATGTTATTTTTTAAGAAAACTTTTTAAAAATTTTCGACTTTAGAAACCAGATTGGAAAAAATTTTTTTTGCCTTCTATAGAATATGTGGCCAGCCTAAGTATTTTTTTAAAAATAAATAGCCGTAAATGTTACCCTGGGCACTAAATATGTCCCTGTAAATTTTCGATCAATTGTCAGGATGTTTTTTTTTTCTTTTTTAGTAAAACACACAGAAATAAACAAGAACACCTTTAGATTTTGTATAATAGCATATAATATGGCCAATGAAACTTTTCCTTTTTTAATTATTTTGGGTAGCAAATCAAAATCTAACTTACTGACATGTACCTATCTAAATGTATTTTTATTTTTAGATAATAAAAATTATTGTACTCGAAATCAGTAATAACGAATTCTTTAAAAAACTAATAAGTTGTTTTTAAAATTTAAATTTTTTTTATATAATGAGAATGTTTTTCATTTAAAATTTTAATCAATCATACCACTCAGGATTTTTCATGTTTTATTGAGTAGCAAAGGGTATAATAATATAATAATACAAATTGAAGAGCCAGAGGTTTCGTGATATTGTTTCAATAACCTACAGGGCTAATTTCCCCCCCTCTAATTGGCAAACACGTCACAAAACCAATGCGATCTGTCAACGTTACCGGGCTCTTTTTTTACGTAACCACATCCCGTGACAACATCTAGGTGAACTTGGATAATTAGTAAATGTTCCATAATTTTTAAAAAAGATTGTTTTGTATAACAAATCATAATCAGTTTTTATGGATTTATTGTTTTTTTTACTATTAGTTATA